>NC_142478.1:3617500-3789616 GCF_049115385.1 Moschus berezovskii | reverse complement strand
AATTAAAGAAATAATGAAGAACATGAGAACAACATAAAAAAGAAAAAACAGTTTTAAAAAAGAGGAAAAAAAGGAGAAAAATGCATATAGAGTCATAGTTCTATCTCTGCCTCCCTAAGAGGCCCTGTAATAACTGGACTGTTCTCTGGACCTGCTGTGGGTACAGCTCAGACTCTCATCTAGCACTACTCCTGTATGTACTTACCTCCTGTATCCATGGTTGCCAGAGCTAGGGATTTTACTTTTGTGTGAACATTCTGTCCTTTTATACATTTCATGGACATGGAGTCTACCTAGTTGATCATATGGATTTAATCCCCAGCTTTTATAGATGGCAGAAGAGTTTTAGATCCTATTCTTTAACCACTCTGTCCTGTAATTCAGTTGTGTTTTATTTACACCTCTGCATGTGGGTCATCCACAGGAGTTTACTCGTGAGGCTCCCCAGAGGACTTGAGACTGCCCCAGTGAGGAGCAGGCGTGGAGGCAGCACAGATGCTTGGATTGAGAGGTCCTTAGCCCAGCCAGGTGTGCAGGGAAGCTGACAGCCATAGGCACAGGAGATATGGTTCCATTAGAGTTTTCCCTAGCCTCTCACTCTGCCCTAGTGAGGATTGAGCATGAAGGTGGTGCAGCTGCTTGGATCACAGGGTACCTGGTGTTGCCAGGTACACAGGGAAGCCTGTGACCACAGGCACAGGAGATAAGATGCTATATGAGCCTTTTCTAGCTTCAGAAGGTTTCCCTGACTGGTCCTTCTTTGTTGCTTGGTGCAGCAGGCACTCAAAGGGATCACCCTGGCTGGGATCCTTCTCTATTGTTCATCACAGCAGGCACTCAAAAGGCCACCCTCTCTGGGGTCTTTCTCTATTTATCAGCTGCCAGTGCCAATGTGTGGGGAGAGAGAGGATACAGTGATGGCTCCACCCTTTGCCTGGCTGAGCAGTATTGCTTTGCCTCCATGGTTGCCCAATTTCCTCCAAGGGCATTCCTTGCAGTAATCTCCTCCCTCACATCCCTTTTGGCCATCTTCCTGCAGTCAAAAGTCATCCTCGTCCTGGGATTTCTCTCCAATCCCTATGCCCCAGCTTCCAGCCACAATGTGTACAGGAGGACGTGAATCCCTGTTTGGGGTATGTAGGGCTGTGATACAGACTGTCTATGTGGTTCTCACTCTATTCAGACCAGAACAGATCAGCTGCTTCACTCCCTAGTCCTTTCAAATGCCTCCCCTCTGTCCCAAACTATTGCTCTGATGTGGGGAATCTCACCCCTACTTCAGTTCCTCCACTCCCCAGAGGCATGTCCTGTCCGAACGTTCTCCTGTTCTTTTTTTCTTCCTTCCTTCATCCTGCTTA
This sequence comes from Moschus berezovskii, assembly GCF_049115385.1. Lineage (NCBI taxonomy): Eukaryota > Metazoa > Chordata > Mammalia > Artiodactyla > Moschidae > Moschus > Moschus berezovskii. Next base: position 3,788,258 of record NC_142478.1, on the reverse strand, counting down.
GTTTTGAATGGGTCTATATATTCCCTTCCAGTGGTCAGGGACTCTTGCCAGCTCTCAGCTGGTGGTCTGTGAGATACTAGTCTTTGTTTTAGTCTATTTTGTTTAATATAAATACTGCCACCCAGGTTACTTTCAGTTCCATTTACATGGAATACCTGTTTTCATCTCTTCATTTTCAGTCAATCCAAAGTGAATCTCTTGTAGGCAGCATATATGTGGATGTTTTTTAAAAATTCATTCAGTCACTCTGTGATTTTTTGATTGGAGCATTTAGTCTATTTACATTTAAAGTAATCATTTGTAGGTATGTACTTAGTGTCACCTTGCTAATTGTTTTCAGGCTTTTTTTTTTTTTTTCATTTTTATTCCTTTCTGCTCTATTCCCTTGTAATTTGATGACTATCTTTATTGAGCATTACCTTTGAATTCTTTCTACTTTTATGCATGTGTGTGCATCATCTATTATAATTTGAATGTGGTTACCATAAGGTCATATATAACCCTATATGTGCTGTGTGTTGTGCTAAGTCACTTCAGTCGAGTCCAACTCTTTGTGACCCTATGGACTATAGCTAGGCTCCTCTAGAATCCATGGGATTCTCCAGGTAATAATACTGGAGTGGATTGCATGTCCTCCTCCAGGCAATCCTCCTGATCCAGGGGTCTCCTGCATTGGCCAGTGGGTTCTTTACCACTAGCCCAACTGGGAAGCCCTGTAGTCCTATATATGGTTACATATATGATTATTTTAATATTTTAATGTGATACTTACTATGATATTTTGATATGATAAACTGTGTGATCTGGGTGGAGCTTGGTGAGTGGGGCTGGGTTCATGACTTTAATAAAAGCAAAGGAGGATTCCCAAATTGTGCTTTCAGTGTCAATGTTTTTCCATTAGAATGAGCTCACAACTCTGTTTCCAGTGTTCAGGTTACCAGGGAGAGTTCCATTTGCCTCCTAACCCTGTGGGAAACTTTCCAAGATCAGGAAAGGGTTTGACCAAGGCTTGTTTCAAACTTCTGCTTCTGCACTGGGTCTCAGCATGTGAAATTTTGTGTGTGCCCTTTACAATTGGAGTTCTATTTCCTACAGCCATCTGGCTTTCCTGAACATAAGCTCCATTGATTTTATAAACAGATAATCTGGGGGCTCATTTTTCTGGCATAGGACCTCCAGGCAGGGTGACTTGATGTGAGACTTAGAGTCTTTATTCTAAATGTAAGTAAAAAGATAGTGAAAAAATTAAGGAAAAGAAAAGGATACTTATGTTAATACTTGTCTCAAAATCCAGACCATGCTGTCTGGAAGAATGTTCTCAAAATGGTAAAATGCACATGTATTTTTGGCTTTTTGGCTGTACCACCGGGGCATGTGGGATGTAAGCTCTCCAATAAAGAATCAAACCCATGCCCCCTGCAGTGGAAGCATGAAGTCCTAATCACTGGACTGCCAGGGAATTCTGCACAAGGATGTTTTATATTGCAATTATGCCTTTCTGTGATTTACTTTTAATTAATATTAATATTTATCTCTCCAATTAGAATTTAACTTGCAAGAAAAAAAAGATGGTGAGTTATTCCTTTTAAAGTCTCATTGAAGTCTTAATATTTGACATTGTGCTAATATTATAGGTATTAAACAAATATTTGTTTAATAAATGTCTATGAATCAAGGCAAATCGGAAGTGGTCAAACAGCAGATGGCAAGAGTGAACATTGACATTTTAGGAATTGGCAAGCTAAAATTAACTGGAATGGGTGAATTTAACTCAGATGTATCTACTACTGTGGGTAAGAATCCCTTAGAAGAAATGGAGTAGCCATCATAGTCAAGCAAAGAGTCCAAAATGGAGTACTTTGATGCAATCTCAAAAATGACAGAATGATCTCTGTTCATTTCTAAGGCAAACCATTCAATATCACAGTAATGCAAATCTACACCCCAACAAGTAATGCTGAAGAAACTGAAGTTGAACAGTTCTATGAAGACCTACAAGACCTTCTAGAACTAACAGCCATAAAAGATGTCCTTTTCATTATAGGGGACTGGAATGCAAAAGTAGGAAGCCAAGAGATACCTGGAGTAACAGGCAAATTTGGCTTTGGAGTACAAAATTAAGCAGATCAAAGGGTAACAGGGTTTTGCAAGAGAACACACTGGTCATAGCAAACACCCTCTTCCAACAACACAAGAGAAGACTCTATACATGGACATCACCAAATAGTCAACACCGAAATCAGACTGATTATATTCTTTGCAGCTGAAGATGGAGAAGCTCTATACAGTCAGTGAAAACAAGACCAGGCGCTGACTGTGGCTCAGATAAAAAAATCCTTATTGACAGATTCAGATTTAAATTGAAGAAAGTAGGAAAAACCAATAGACCATTCAGGTATGACATAAATAAAATTCCTTACGATTATACAGCGGAAGTGACAAATAGATTCAAGGGGTTAGATCAGATAGACAGAATGCCTGAAGAGCTATGGACAGAGGTTCATGACATTGTACAGGAGGCAGTGATCAAGACCATCCCAAAGAAAAAGAAATGCAAAAAGGCAAAATGGTTGCCTGAGGAGGCTTTACAAATAGCTGAGAAAAGAAGAAAAGTGAAAGGCAAAGGAGAAAAGGAAAGATGTAACCATTTGAATGCGGAGTTCCAAAGAGTAGCAGGAGAGATGAGAAAGCCTTCCTCAGTGATCTATGCAAAGAAACAGAGAAAAACAATAGAATGGGAAAGAGTAGAGATCTCTTCAAGAAAATTAGAGATACCAAGGGAACATTTCATGCAAAGATGGGCACAATAAAGGACAGAAATGGTATGGACCTAACAGAAGCAGAAGATACTTAGAAGAGGTGGCAAGAATACACAGAAGAACAATACAAAAAACATCTTCATGACCCAGATAACCACGATGGTGTGATCACTTTCCTAGAGCCAGACATCCTGGAATGCGAAGTTAAGATGCCTTATGAAGCATAACTACAAACAAAGCTAGTGGAGGTGATGGAATTCCAGTTGAGCAATTTCAAATCCTAAAAGATAATGCTGTTAAAGTACTGCACTCAATATGCCAGCAAGTTTGGAAAACTCAGCAGCGGCCACAGGACTGGAATGGGTCAGTTTTCATTTCAGTCCCAAAGAAAGGCAATTCCAAAGAATGTTTGACTACTGCACAATTTCACTCATCTCACATGCTAGCAAAGTAATGCTCAAAATTCTTCAAGACAGTCTTCAACAATAGGTGAAATTCCAGATGTTCAAGCTGAATTTAGAAAAGGCAGAGGAACCAGAGATCAAACTGCCAATATCCACTGGATCATAAATAAAGCAAGAGAGTTCCAGAAAAACATCTACTTCTTTACTGATTATGACAAAGGCTTTCACTGTGTGGACCACAACAAACTGTGGAAGTTTCTTCAAGAGATGGGAATACCAGACCACCTGACCTGCCTCCTGAGAAATCTGTATTCAGGTTAAGAAGAAACAATTAGTACTGGGCATGGTACAACAGACTGGTTCCAAATCAGGAAAGGAGTACTCGAGGTTGTATATCGTCACCCTGCTTATTTAAATTATATTCAGAGTATGTCATGAGAAATGTTGGACTGGATGAAGCACAAGCCAGAATCAAGATTGCTGGGAGAAATATCAACGACCGCAGATATGCAGATTACACCACCCTTATGGCAGAAAGTGAAGAAGCACTAAAGAGCCTCTTTATGAAAGTGAAAGTGGAGAGCGAAAAAGTTGCGTTAAAACTCAACATTCAGTTAACTAAGATGATGGCATCTGGTCCCATCACTTCATGGCAAATAGATGGGGAAACAATGAAAACAGTGACAGACTTTATTTTCTTTGGCTCCAAAATCACTGCAGATGTTGATTGCAGCCATGAAATTAAGAGACGCTTGCTTCTTCGAAGAAAAGTTATGACCAACTTAGACAGCACATTAAAATGCAGAGACATTACTTTGTCAGCAAAGGTCCATCTAGTCAAAGCTATGGTTTTTTCAGTAGTCATGTATGGATGTGAGAGTTGGACTACAAAGAAATCTGAGTACTGAATAATTGATGCTTTTGAACTGTGGTGTTGGAGAAGATTCTTGAGAGTCTCTTGGATTGCAGGAGATCCAACCAGTCTGTCCTAAAGTTGATCAGTCCTGAATATTCCTTGGAAGGACTGATGCTGAAGCTGAAACTCCAATACTTTGGCTACCTGATACGAAGAACTGACTAACTGGTAAAGACCCTGATGCTGGGAAAGATTGAAGGCAGGAGAAGGGGACGACAGAGGATGAGTTGATTGGATGGCATTGCTGACTGGATATACATGAGTTTTGAGTAAGCTCCGGAGTTGGTGACGGCCAGGGAAGCCTGGCCTTTTGCAGTCCATGGGATCATAAAGTGTCAGACATTACTGAGCGAATCTATTGAACTGAAATAAATATCTATGTCTTTTGGCATAAAATCACAAAAGTTATTATAAGAGACTCTTTATTCCCATGAAATTCAAACACAACTAATAGACATGGAGTGGTATAAAAGTGACTTTAACAAATTTATTATATTCCTTTGAAAAATTTTTTTATAATTTAATTTTTAATTGTACCCCTCATGTCAGACTTTATTTTTTTGGGCTCCAAAATCACTGCGGATGCTGATTGCAGCCATGAAATTAAAAGACGCTTACTCCTTGGAAGGAAAGTTATGACCAGCCTAGATAGCATATTAAAAAGCAGAGACATTACTTTGCCAACCAAGGTCTGCCTAGTCAAGGCTATGGTTTTTCCAGTGGTCATGTATGGATGTGAGAGTTGGACTGTGAAGAAAGCTGATCGCCGAAGAATTGATGCTTTTGAACTGTGGTGTTGGAGAAGACTCTTGAGAGTCCCTTGGACTGCAAGGAGATCCATCCAGTCCATTCTAGAGGAGATCAATCCTGGGTGTTCATTGGAAGGACTGATGCTAAAGCTGAAACTCCAATACTTTGGCTACCTCATGCGACGAGTTGACTCACTGGAAAAGACTCTGATGCTGGGAGCGATTGGGGGTAGGAGGAGACGGGGACGACAGAGAATGAGGTGGCTGGATGGCATCACGGACTCGGTGGACATGAATTTGAGTGAACTCCGGGAGTTGGTGATGGACAGGGAGGCCTGGCATGCTGTGGTTCATGGGGTCGCTAAGAGTTGGACACGACTGAGCGACTGAACTGAACTGAAAGAATATCCACTAAATATTGTTTTAGGATAGATTGACATATTTAAGCCTCATTATCTATAATCCTTTTACTCTATTTGTCCTTTTCAGGTGTTTTCATGTTTAAATAATTTTAATGGCACTCCTTTAAATAGACCCCTCCTACCACTTCAGTAAAAGCAAGAGAAGACCCAGCTGGCAGTTCCTTCTATCTACACATCTCATGATGCATATTTAGGGCCTGCTTCTGTTTTCATAGCCTTTAACCAAAGTATATTTCTACCTACATGTCTTCCAAAGTTAGAAGTTGAGATTTATTGCATTGACTTTTTATTCAAAATATTTGATGAGAGGGGGATTATATATATGAGACAGGGTCAGGATCTTAAACAGTGTTTGGAATCACCATGCATTGACCTCTGCACCAGGTAGATGTCATGGTATTGACTAGAATTACATGGTAAGCCTGAATTCAATTTGAATACACTGGCAGGGAGTAAAAAGAATGTAGGTTCAGTGCTGGACAATTTTAAAAGTACATGTCAAAACAAAGTTGGAGACTAATAATATTTTACCATGTATAGCAGCCAGGTTTTTCATTTCCTAAGCTAATGACAAAATTTCTCAATTTTATAACAGTAAAAATAAAAGACTAAAAGGAAAATATTCATTTATAACCATTTACTATGTACTAATATAAAAATCCACTCATAAAGCAGCTTTTCTTTCTTTGTGATAAGGTCATATTTTTTCTTCTCAAACAAAAAGCATCACTGCAGTTCAAGTTACAGATCTTTACATGGTAATTTATTTTTCCTGTTTTCTTCTTCCCATGGTGGATTTAATAAATGGTATTAAAGGTTTTCTTTTATCCAAAATATTCTTGCTAAATAATTATAGTTAAATAAAATTTCCAAACATTTTGATAATTGTTTCAATTGAAAGTTCTTTTTAATTTGCACATGGCTGTAGTTTACCAATTTTAAACAAACTGATAATTCATTGCTTCTTTTTAAAAAATTTATCCTTTTGAAGAATAATAAATGCTTTCAGAGATTTTCTACATATGAGAATAAAATATCATTATTTGATGCTTGTTATCAAAAATAGAAAAAATAATAATCAAATGAAAGACTAACGTATTTAAAACAAATTGAACAGAATTTGAATCTGATACTGTAGTGTACTGAAACTAATCCAAGGTAGCAAAAATTCAGTCAGTACAGGCAGGGAACATTTAGGGATTTTGGAAATAGAGCTGCTGTTTCTCATATATTTCTTTAAAAATATTGTTTGTGCAGTTATGTTAAGTATTGAGCTTCTAAATAACTAGAGTAATATTCAAAATTGACTTTTAAAAATAATTTAATAAAATCATATTAAATGGGAGCAGATTTTTATATGTAGAGTCAGTGAGGATTGTATAGGAGTTAGAACTTCAGCAAATAGACAGTATCAATACAACCAAGACTAATGTAGAAGCTGATGCAAATGTTGAAAATAAATTTACAAAAGCTAATAAAGTGCCTAGAACAGTAACTAACCATTATTACCACAATAACAAAGAAGCTGTTTGTGTTTGAATTTAACAATACACCTAAGCCAAAGTTGAATTAATATAAAAATAATACGCAGTGAGCAGATATCATACATAAGGTACAATAAAAAATTAATGTTCCCATTGAAGACCTAAGTTATGACAACCTCTTTGAGTGTGCCTTCTAAATACTTTACTTCCCAGTTGTGTGAGGGCAGCTCATTGAGGCCTTATAAGATATCAACCAGAATAATATCCACAGTATTTCTTAAAAACACTACATTTTCCCTACCACATCAGACAAAATAATTTAATGCACTTATTTTAACAAAAGGCCCATAGTTACTAACTCCAAACTATATAGTAGCTTTTTTTGTTTCTTAAATTTCTAGCATTAACTGTGGTTCTAAAATATATCTATAGTTGATATTTTAATTGTCATGCTATTACTGAAATTAACCAAGTTTATTCTGAAAGTTCTACTGTAATTCACCTCTAAAACTGACTTATGTGGAAAGTTTCATCATAAAAATATATTTACTATATATGTATATATCAAGATTGATTCTACTACATTTTTAGAATAAGCAGAGTTTTATATCAGACAATTTGAGTTTTAACATCTAACTTTACACTGTAACCCTGGGAACATTATATTCTTTCTTTGAACCTCAGTTCCTAAACCATAAAATGAGACCATCACCACAGTTCTCAAAGGGTGGCATGAAGTTGAAAGAGCTAGTGTATGTGCTTAGTACTGGGCTGGGAACAGCATAGTATACCAGGTTTTAATGATTTTTCTTTTCTCCTCTCAATTCCCAATATTTGGCTCACTGGAGATTGGTGAAAAAAAAATAGAAGAAGTTACTGGAATAAATCAGCTCCACTAAAAAGCTCCTTATATTGCAGGCAATATTTATACATTTCCAAAGCAATGTTCCATGAGATCAAAAGATTGTTTTTAAAAATGTATTTACATAATACAATTCATACACAAGAAAAGATTTTCAAGGCAACAATGGAAAAAAAAACAAGCTAAATCTGTGTGTACAGTTTAATTTTAAAATGAAGAAAGATTTTCAATTTTATTAAATATTGAATGTTCATGGACAGACAACAGAACCAAAGCTACTTCATACAGTAATCTATATCAACATAAAAAAATATCAAAATAGAGTTTCTCTGAGGGAAGGAGGCTTTTTTAAAACAGGATTGATAATAATGAGAAATTCCCATTATTTGTCCATGAAACAGCTTATGAAAGTTGCTACTTCAAACAGGATTCTAGCAGAACTTGGCACGAAAAGTTAAACTTTTCAGCCCCCCACTACTTTTCACCTTCTTGTAGCTTCACTCATTCAGACAATCTCACATATACATACATTAATATTAAAAATAATCCTAGCTTTAAAGCAGAAAACTAATTTTCTACAATAAAAGTAAGTCACCATATTTATATCTAAAGATCTCAGTCACAGAAATTAATTTTCCTCGTAGAGATGCTAACTAACATACTACTATACTCAACTTTTCAAAAAAGGTGTGTCTCTTAGGAGGATCTGCTCAATCATTCAAAATAATTCTAAGGCATTATAAGCAGTTGTTCCACAGGACAAGTGCTACCCTTGCAATGACATATTTTTGAGACATTTAGCAAGTCTTTAGTCTTCAAGTGCTACCAGCCAGACAGAGACATTTGTAGTCTACAGGTGGTTGGTTCAAAGGTCAAAAACTTTGTTTTAAAAAAATGTTTATGGAATAGCACCATAGAAAGTCTTTCAGAAACAAATCTTGTTGTTGTTGTTTTTTCAACATACATTTAAAAAATCTGAATTCTAGGAAGAGAAAGAAAATTTTCAGTTCTAACAAGGCTTACCCACTTCATTTCATTAAAAAAAAAAAAAAATTAACCTTGACAACATCAACATTAACAGCTACAACAGATCAACAACAAAAGGAAGAATAGCAGCAGTAGAACTTGAGCATGAGTCATCTAGGCAGTCACTTTAAAAGGATCCGGTTCACACCTGTTGGGAATTATCTCACCAAGTTCATAAGACATCACGAGGCCTCTTAAATTTGGTGTGAAAAGGCAGCATTTCTCACTGAAAGAACTGAGTTTACCGATAAACTGGGCATTTTCCAGCACTTAAATTATGTCTGCTGCTGCTGCTGCTAAGTTACTTCAGTCGTGTCTGACTCTGTGCGATCCCACAGACAGCAGCCCACCAGGCTCCCCCGTCCCTGGGATTCTCCAGGCAAGAAGACTGGAGTGGGTTGCCATTTCCCTCTCCAATGCGTGAAAATGAAAAGTGAAAGTGAAGTTGCTCAGTCACCTCCGACTCATAGCGATCCCATGGACTGCAGCCTACCAGGCTCCTCCATCCATGGGATTTTCTAGGCAAGAGTACTGGAGTGGCTTGCCATTGCCTTCTCCATAAATTATGTCTAGAATTAACTAAATGATAGACACTACTGATATTTCAAACTTGTCAAAGGTCAGGAAAATGAAATGGTTTCAAGATCATTTATGTTTCAAAGAGGTAAATTTAGCCTGCAAGTGAAAATAATGAAGCTGAAATATTCCAGTTTCCAAACACTGGTCATACCCATATTTAAAGTATAAACCACCCTTAAACGACTTCCACTTCACGTCTGGTTTACATTGCCTTCAAGATGCACAGTCAAAGCAATTACCCTAAGATTCGAGGAGAGGGTTTTCCAGTTTACAACCTGTAAGATCATTTTATTTCTCCCATATATTGAGAAATTGTCAAAATGAACACTGTGCAGAGTCACAGACCCTGAAAGGAGCTATTTGAATTGTGAAGCATCTGTGTTGTGCTGTGAACAAAGAATTGTGAAGTCTTCTTTGAATCATGATGCTCTTTCACCAACTTTATTTATATTTATACTGTCAAGGATGGAGTTCAAATATCCTGGTAATGCTCATCAGGGTTAGCTGGAAACTTCTCTTGTAGTACAGAGATAATTCTGGGCTTGCAGTTTTCTTTTGCTCGAACTCACATGAAACATTTGTGCTAAAATCTTCATTTTAAAAAAGAAATACATCTTCTCTGCATTATACACATTCCTTTATGTTCTGATGAAGGTTTTGGTTATTTTTTGGTATGTGCGGAATCTGGATATCTGATGCTTTTGTATCTTATATGAAATCCTTTCTTGCTGATTGTGTCATCAGTATGAAAATGAATTAAAACTGTATCACCAATTGAATAGATTTCTTCTGGTGGCTGAAGACAAACAAAGACACACAAACAAAAACAAACAATAAAATGAATTATTTTTTCTTCAATGTAATTCATATTTGGAAATTTGGTATAAAATTGAATCCTCCCAACAACCTTGAAAAGTAAATAAGAGTGACTTAATTTTACAGGGGAGAAAGCTTGAGTTTCAGAGAACAGATGATGTGCTCAAGATCACAAAGTTGATCAGTGATGTAGCTGAGCTTTGAACATAATTAAGTCTGCTTCCAAGTTCTGGAACTTGGTGTTTTTCCCCAAAATTTTAAACCAAGTTCCTTTGATTTACAAGTAATTAAAGTAAAGCTCAGAGAGAAAAAAGAGACATTAAAACTATTTCAGAAGCTGCTCTGAGGCAGAGCCGCTTCCAGAATCCAAATTGTCCATTCCTTCTTGTTTTAGTAATCTAAGTACTGAGAAGCACTTTTGTTTCATTTCAGTTGTAATTTGGACAGGAGTTCAACATTATTCAAGTTCAATATTATTTAATAGTTATTGGTAGAAATTTGAAAAGTGGAACTAAAGCTTTAGAACAAAATATGTATTCAGAAGAACGTTTGATATTAATGTGCTGAATCCTGGGAGGAAAGCATTGAGACAACCTTAAGCTTTCCTTTTTCTTATTTGTCATGTTGATGCCCTCTAGCCTATTTTTATTACTGTGTCCTGTGCACACTGCATAGGAGTGCTCCACACTGGTGGCAGATCCTGCCTCTTATCATATATATTGTTGAGAGGGGAATCTCAATTTGAATTGTGCATATTCTTTTTCTTCTATGCTTTAATTTAGAAGTTTGAAAAACTGTCATGGTGTATGTTAAGGTATATTGCTTTTAGCTAATTAAATATTTAGTGCACAATTAAACACATGAGTTAAAAAAGTTAGAATGTGGACAGTAACAAGAATTATAGTTACTGAATTCATCTGTCTTGTTCGATGCTACTGAGCAAATTCACTAGCAATAGAGAAGGGAAGAGTCATGTTATAACTTATCAAGCTGTCAATAATATGATGTCACATTTTTTGGTAAAAGCATTAGTGACTTACACATCTTACATATATCGAATCACCAATTTATAGGTATTTTTATAATGTCTATGGTATCCTGTTGGTACTGTATTTACCCCTGATCCACAGAATCGACCAAGCCCCACTGCTGTTGAATCAAGACCATCAAAGAGCTCAACGTAGTCATAGCCACAGTCAGCTTCTTCTTCCACTTCAAAAATCTGGAAGGATAATTCAAGTCGAGAGCCCCGTTCTGACACTAACAGCCATTCACAATCAGCTTGTCCTGGGTAGTTGTTATCACCAAACTGAGCATGTGAGTACAGATCTCTGGGTTTTGATTCCACTTTCAGTCTGCCACCACACTCTGCCCAAGGAATAAAAATGAGATAAGTGAGCTCAATGAGCTTTAACAATTCCAATTTCTCTTTTAGTGTAGTATAACCACTCTATAACTTCTGTATTCATTTCCATGGTCAGTTATGCTTCCCATATTTGAAGATTCCAATGACGTAGTGGATATTGATAGGCCCTAGGTTTGGTAGGTGGGGTTTGGCATTTCAGCTTCACACTTACTAGTTCAGTGACTTTGGATAAGTGACATCGCTTCTCTGATACATAAGGTAAAGTGCAGATGACAACAATAGTACCAAACTTAGTGGGCTTTGAGGATTTAACAGGTGAAAATCACTTAAAACAGCACCTGCCATATAGTAACCAGTCAATCCTAAAGGAAATCAACCCTGAATGCTGAAGTTGAAACTCCAGTGCTTTGGCCACCTGATGTGAAGAGCCGACTCATTGGAAAAGACCCTGATGTTGGGAAAGACTGAAGGAAGGAGAAAAAGGGGGCAGCAGAGGATGAGATGGTTGGATGGCATCACCGACTCAATGGACATTTCTTCTTGTTGTTCATTCTCTAGTCATGTCTGACTTTGCAAACACATGGATTGCAACACGCCAGTCTTCCCTGTCCTTCACTATCTCCTGGAGTTTGCTTAAACTGACATCCATTGAATTGATGATTCCATCCAATCATCTCATCCACTGTTGCCCCTTTCTCCTCCTGCCTTCAATCTTTCCCAGCATCAGGGTCTTTTCCAATGAGTCGGGTCTTCCCACCAGATGGCCAAAGTATTGGAGCTTCAGTTTTAGAATCACTAGTTCCAATGAATATTCAGGGTTGATTTCCTTCAGGATTTACTGGTGTGATCTCCTTGCTGCCAAGGGACTCTCAAGAGTCTTCTCTAGCATTACAATTCAAAAGCATTAATTCCTCACCGCTCAGCCTTCTTTATGGTCCAACTCTCACATCTGTACATGACTACTGGAAAAAGCATAGCTTTGACTATACAGACCTTTGTTAGCAAAGTGATGTCTCTGCTTACTAATACACTGTCTAGGTTGGTCATAGCTTTTCTTCCAAGGAGCAAGCATCTTTTAATTTCATCCCTGCCATCACCATCCGCAGTTGTCTTAGAGTCCAAGAAAATAAAACCTGTCACTGTTTCCACTTTTCCCCCATATATTTGCATGAAATGATGGGATTGGATGCCATGATCTTAGTTTTATGAGTCCTGGATTTTCAAGCCAGCCTTTTCACTCTCCTCTTTTACCTTCATCAAGAAGCTCTTTCATTCCCCTTTGCTTTCTGCCATTAGGGTGGTGTCATCTGCATATCTGAGGTTATTGATATTTCTCCTGGCAATATTCATTCCAACTTGTGCTTCATTCAGTCCGGCATTTCACATGATGTACTCTGCATATAAGTTAAATAAGCAGGGTGACAATATACAGCCTTGACTTACTCCTTTCCAAATTTGAACCAAACTGTTTTTCCATGTCTGGTTCCAACTGCTGCTTCTCAATCTACATACAGGTTTTTCAGCAGGCAGGTAAGGTGGTCTGATATTCCCATCTCTTTAAGAACTTTCCACAGTTTGTTGTGATCCACTCAGTCAAAGGCTTTATCATAATCAATGAAGCAGATATTTTCTGGAATTCCCTTGCTTTTTCCAGTAGATGACGGCAATTTGATCTCTGATTCCTCTGCCTTTTCTAAATCCAGCTTGTACATCTGGAATTTCTTGGTTCATGTACTGTTAAAGCCTAGCTTGGAGGACTTTAAGCATTACTTTGCTAGCATGTGGCCACCTCATGAGAAGAGTTGACTCACTGGAAAAAACTCTGATGCTGGGAGGGACTGGGGGCAGGAGGAGAAGGGGACAACAGAGAATGAGATGGCTGGATGGCATCACCAACTCGATGGACATGAGTTTGAGTGAACTCCGGGAGTTGGGGATGGACAGGGAGGCCTGGCGTACTGTGATTCATGGGATCGCAAAGAGTCGGACACGACTGAGCAACTGAACTGAACTGAACGGAAAGTGAGTGCAGTTGTGAGGTAGTTTGAACATTCTTTGGCATTGTCCTTCTTTGGGATTGAAATGAAAAATGACCTTTTATTGTCCTGAGCCCATTGCTGCGTTTCCCAAATTTGCTGACATACTGAGTGCAGCACTTTTACAGAATCATCTTTTAGGATTTGAAATAGCCTAGATGGAATTCCATCACCTCCACTAGCTTTGTTTGTAGTAATGCTTCTTAAGGCCCACTTAACTTCACACTCTAGGATTTCTGGCTCTAGGTAAGTGATCACACCATAATGGCTGTCCAGGTCATGAAGACCTTTTTTTCTATAGTTCTTCTGTGTATTCTTGCCACCTCTTCTTAATATCTTCTGCTTCTGTTAGGATCATATTGTTTCTGTTCTTTACCGAGCCTCTCTTTGCATGAAATGTTCCCTTGGGATCTTTAATTTTCTTCAAGTGGTCTCTAGTCATCCCCATTCTATTGTTTTCCTCTATTTCTTTGCATTGTTCACTTAAGAAGGCTTTCTTATCTCTCCTTGTTATTCTTTGGAACTCTGCATTCACATGGGTATATCTTTCAATGGACATGAGTTAGGGCAAACTCTGGGAGATAGTGAAAGACAAGGAAGCCTGGTGTGCTTCAGTCCATGGAGTCACAAAGAGTCAGACATGACTGAGTGACTGAAAAACAACTTATAGTAGCTCTCAATGAATATTTTTTGTTGTTATACATTATATTGTTTTCACTTTTAAATAACTGTTTTCAAGGACAAGAAAGTCAGTGTTCAAGTTAAATCTTGATATTTTAAGAACCCAGAAGCCAAAGTAATAAGAAATAACTGAAAAAACTGACAATAAAAAAATCCTGTATGTGTCTATGTGCCATATAGAACTCTCTACATAGAATATACAGATCAGTATTACGTTACTTAGGTTGAACTATTTATCTAACTAGATTTGGAATAATGTACACCCCTCATAAATTGTAGTTAATCTTGTAGTTCCAGAACATTATGAGTTATATTCTGTGTGTTTAGCAAACAAAAAATGCTCTTTTCACAGCTTTTTCAGAGATATTAATAAACATATGATTTACCAATTACTACTTCTGTCATTAGAGGTAAATATAACAAATATAATATATACCTGCATAAAATTTACAGTTAACGTATTTTAGAGAATAAAAGTTTTCAAAAATCACTCTTTGTAACCTGGGCTCCCAAATTTTACAATGACTAAAGAGGAAATGAATGTTCAAACTACTGTAAACTTGTGCTCATGTCATATGCTAGCAAGGTTATGCTCAAAATTCTTCAAGCTAGGTTTCAGAAGAACATGACTGAGACTATTCAGATGTACAATTTAGGTTTAGAAAACACATAGAGAAACCAGAGATCAAACTGTCAACCTTCTTTGGATCATGGAGAAAGCAAGGGAGTTCCAGAAAAACATCTACTTCTGCTTCATTGACTACACTAAAGTCTTTGGATGTGTGGATCACAACAAACTGTGGGAAATTCTTAAAGAAATAGGAGTAGCACACCACCTTACCTGTCTCCTGAGAAACCTGTATGCAGATCAAGAAGCAACAGTTGGAATCAGACATGGGACAATAGACTGGTTCAAAATTAGGAAAGGAGTACATCAAGGCTGTATATTATCACCCTGCTTATTCAACTTATAGGCAGAGTACATCATGCAAAACTCTGGGCTGGATGAATCACAAGCTGGTATCAAGACTGCTGGCAGAAATATCAACAATGTCAGCTATGCAGATGACACAATTCTTATGGCAGAAAGCGAAGGGGGACTAAAGAGCCTCTTGATGAAAGTGAAAGAGGAGAGTGAAAAAGTTGGCTTAAAACTCAACACTCAGAAAACTAAGATGATGGCATCTGGTCCCATCACTTCATGTCAAATAGATGGGGAAAAAATAGAAGCAGTGAGAGACCTTATTTTTTTCGGGCTCCAAAATCACTGCAGATGGTGATTGCAGCCATGAAATAAAAGGATGCTTGCACCTTGGAAGAAAGAGAGAGAGAGAAGTCACTCAGGTGTGTCCGACTCTTTGCGACTCCATGGACTGTAGCCCACCAGGCTCCTTGGTCCATGGGATTTTCCAGCATGAATACTGGAGCGGGTTGCCATTTCCTTCTGCAGGGGATCTTCCCAACCCAGGGATCGAACCTGGGTCTCCTGCATTGTAGGCAGACACTTTACCATCCAAGCTACTATGACTAAAGTCGACAGCATATTAAAAAGCAGAGACATTGCTTTGCTGACAAAGGCCCATCTAGTCAAAGGTATGGTTTTTCCAGTAGTCATGTATGGATGTGAGTTGGAATATAAAGAAAATTGAGCACCGAAGAATTGATGCTTCTGAACTGTGGTGTTGGAGGAGACTCTTGAGAGTCCCTTGGACAGCAAGGAGATCCAACCAGTCTATCCTAAAGGAAATCAGTCCTGAATATTCATTGGAAGGACCGATGCTGAAGCCGAAACTCCAATATTTGGCCACCTGATGTGGAGAACTGACTCATTGGAAAAACCCTGATGCTGGGAAAGATTGAAGGTGGGAGGAAAAGGGGACGACAGAGGATGAGATGGTTGGATGACATCACTGACTCAATGGACATGGGTCTGAGTAAACTCCGGGAGTTGGTGATGGCCAGGGAAGCTTGGCCTGCTGCAGTCTATGAGGTCACAAAGAGTTGGACACAACTGAGCGACAGAACTGAACTGAAGGGGAACTAAAGAATCTCTTAATGAGGGTGAAAGAGAAGAGTGAAAAAGCATGGCATGCGGTCCCATCACTTCATGACAAATAGATGGGGAAAAATATGGAAACAGTGACAGATTTTATTTTCTTGGACTCCAAAATAACTGCAGATGGTGACTGCAGCCATGAAATGAAAAGACACTTGCTCCTTGGAAGAAAAGCTATAACCAAGCTAGACAGCATATTAAGAAGCAGAGACGTCACTTTGCCAACAAAGGTCCTTATAGTCAAACCTATGGTTTTTCCAGTAGTCATGTACAGATGTGAGAGTTGAACCATAAAGAAGGCTGAGCGGTGAGGAATTAATGCTTTTGAATTGTGATGCTAGAGAAGACTCTTGAGAGTCCCTTGGACATCAAGAAGATCAAACCAGTCTATGTAAAGGAAATCAGCCCTAAATATTCATTGGAAGTGATGATGTTGAATCTGAAGCTACAGTACTTTGGCCACGTGATGCGAAAAGCCGACTCATTGGAAAAGACCTTGATGCTGGAAAAGGGGAAGAGGGTAGCAGAGGATGAGATAGTTAGATAGCATCACCAACTCAATGAACATCAGTTTGAGCAAACTCCAGGAGATGGTGGAGAACAGAAGAGCCTGGCATGCTGTAGTCCATGGGTTCACAGAATCAGACATGACTTAGTGACTAAACAATAACAAAGAGAGTAGATAAAAGTAGAGGAAGCCTACAGTCTCCTCCAACCAATTACACACAAGCATGACTTGGCATAGGGAGAAAAAGGAAGTGACATGAAAAGTGCAGGAGAAATTAGAGTTTCATTCTGCCCTTATTTTCAATTACTGAGAGGTTACCAAGAAGCAGAAATTTCATTATGAAAACCAGGAAAGTCCCCCCAAAAGTGGGATGAGTTGGGAGAGAACAGAAACAAAAATACAATGTGGAAAGATTTGGAGAGATAAACCAAGGGTTATTGAAACACAACTTTAATCCTGGTGTGGTCTTCTGTGACCAGACAGTCCTTGGCAGCACCATGTGAAGGTGAATTAGGACAGCTAAAATTCTTACTTAGATTTTTTCAGGTTGGTATATGGTTTACTCACATTTTGTTTTGGTGATTTTTTTATTTTTTGTCATTTTTATTTTTTTAAATTTATTTATTTTAATCGAAGGCTAATTACTTTACATTATTGTATTGGTTTTGCCATACATTGACAGGAATCATTCCCCAGGATGGAACCTTATTCAGATGTGTCTGAATACAAGTAGGCTCAACCAAAACTCTGGGCACTGACACATTCAGAGTGCACATTCAGAGACCTTGGTGTGACTATAGATGCAAAAACCTCCACCTAGTGTTTCAGTCGTGAGAATGCCTTCCATATCATGTTAAATGATAACAACTATGTATAAAAGAATGAAATTAGAACACTTTCTAACACCATACACAAAAATAAACTCAAAATGCATTAAAGACCTAAATGTAAGACCAGAAATTATAAAACTTTTAGAGAAAAATATAGGCAGAATACTCTTTGACACAAATCACAGCAAGATCCTCTATGACCATATCCTAGAGTAGTGGAAGCAAAAGCAAAAATAAATAAATGAAATTCAATTAAACTTAAAAGCTTTTGCACAGCGAAGGAATCTATAAACAAGGCGAAAAGACTACCCTCAGAATGGGAGAAAAAACAGCAAACAAAACAACTGACAGAGGATTAATCTCCAAAGTTTACAAGCAGCTCATTCAGCTCAATACCAGAAAAACAAACAACCCAATCAAAAAGTGGGCAGAAGACCTAAACAGATATTTCTCCAAAGAAGACATACAGATGGCTAAAAACACATGAAAAAATGTTCAACATCGCTCATTATTAGAGAAACACAAATCAAAATTACAATGAGATATCATCTCACACTGGTCAGAATGACAATCATGAAAATACCTGTAAACAATAAATGCTGGAGAAGGTGTGGAGAAAAGGGAACCTTCTTGCACTGTTGGTGGGAATGCAAACTGATATATAACCACTATGGAGAATAGTGTAGAGATTCCTTTAAAGAACTAGGAATAAAACAATGATCCAACAATCCCACGAAACCATAATTGAAAAAGACACATGTACCCTACTGTCCATTGCAGCACTATTTACAATAGCTAGGACATAGAACAACCTAGATGTCCATGGACAGATGAATAGATAAAGAAGCTGTGTCACTATTAATACACAATGAAACGTTACTTAGCCATAATAAGGAACACATTTGACTCAGTTCTAATAATGCAGATGAACCTAGAGCTTACTACAGAGAGTGAAATCATAAAGATTGTATTCTAATGCATGTATATAGAATCTAGAAAGATAGTACTGATGAAACGCTGCAAGGCAGCAATGGAGATGCAGACATAGAAAACTGACTGGTGGACACAGTGGAGGAAGGGAAGGTTTGGGCGAATTGAGAGAAACATTGAAATATACACATTACTATACATAAAATTAGATAGCCAGCGGAAATTTGCTGTATGATGCAGAGACTTCTACACTGGTACACTGTGGCAACCTGGAGGGGTAGGATGGGGTGGGAAATGGGAGGGAGGTTCAAGAGGGAGGGGACTTAGTATACGTACCTCTGGTTGATTCATGTTGGTATATGGCAGAAACCAACACAACATTGTAATTATACTCCAATTAAAAATAAATTTAAATAAAAAATAAGTAAATAAATGTCCCTTTGTCTTCCAGTTTGTAGGACAAGTGTCTTGTACAATCTATTGATATAGGTCCCATGTGTGCTTATAACCACTCTCTCTGGAAAGCTGGAAATCTGATCAACCTTGGGAACTATCTCTTCAGTCCCACAGACTGGAAACTAAGCATCCTTCCTTTTCCACAATGGTGCTTCTCTTATCACTAACTCCAAGAATTATTGTCCTCTCCCTGTGACAGAACTCTACAGCCAAATGGCCTGGATACAAATCTGAATTCTACTAGTCATCAGCTGTGGGATTTTGTCCCCCACTTCATTTCTAAAGTAGGGATTATACACAGTACTCAAGTGATAGGATCTAGATGAAGAGCTATAGGCTAATACATGTGAAATTATTGAAAGATACCTGGCACGCAGGAAAAGCCACCTAAGAATACACTACCATCATTTTATTATTTTCCAGCAAGAACATCTAAATGCCATCATCTATACTTCTAGGGTTCCACTCGGGTACGAAAAGAAAAGCCAGAAAAATTGAAAAACAAAGCACTATCAATCTGTTTTCAGAAAGGAAGAATTATCTTTTGGAAGGCCAGTAAAATATTTTGTGACAATATTTCTGAATTCATTATATAAATGTATAAATCAACGTAATCCCACTCAGAAATACTTAATAAATTTGATTTATTCTCAAAGTTTGATATAATTGAGTGATTTGTTTTGTTTACAACTGTCAGTACTTGCATAACTTTTATTCCACAGCCCGGGAAGAGGTGAACTGTGGGAGAGGTGCTGGCTTCTGTATGCCTGCTTTAGAGAAACAAAGTAGCAAAACAAACCAGGACCCAGAAGAAACAGTTCTCTGAGGGACCTAGTTCAGAACCGAAGTCAAGAAGAAAATGAAGTATTTGAACAAAATGGGAAAAAGAGATTTAACAAAGCCTTTGTGAATCTGAAATGTGAGGCATCATTATTTGATTTTACTGAAAGTTTCTAGAAAATGACAATACTCAAATGACTTAAACTACAAAATTAAGACTGACTTAAATTGTTTCAGAAAGGGCGGGCTACACTTTAATTTGGAAAGACATTTGTTTATTTTCTGGTAAAGTTCCTATGAGGGCCTGTAATCTGACTAATAAATGCTTTCAGTAGGCATAGAACTATAATTTAATTTAGTTTTATCAACATAATTTCAAAGGTGCTGAATAATATATTATTTGATTTTTAAATGTCATTCACAATTACAATGATGCTTTATGCTGCAGAAAAATGTCCTGCCAGACATGCATTGTTTTAAAATATTTTCTTCCACACTTTCCTTCTTTTCCTGTACTATATATAGCCTTACCTTCTGAGAGAATACACAGGATATTTTTTTTAATGAAAAAGTTTTTTCTTCAATAGTTTATTTAAGTCTGGCATAATACCGTTTCTTTTACCTGATTAAAATAAATTTGGACTTAGAATTTGAACCCACCTTCAGAGGAAAATGGCACCTTTTTCAATAAAGTCCATTTCCCATGGATTTGGAATGTATTACTTGTAAAAAACAACAACAACAAACAAACCATAAAGCAACATTAATATTTCTATTCACCTAATTTCAAAATTCATAGTTTTATAAACTTTCCTTGTGGATATAATTAAAATTGTATATAGAAAGATAAATTTATTCAAGCAAATTAAAATGTATACTTCAGGGTCCATTAGTAATACTTACATGTATTCTAGAAAGCAGTAAATAATGAATAAATGCCTTAAACATTTAGCAAATTTGACAAATGTAGTATTGGACTTGACTGTCTTAACAGAAACCCACAGCAAATCTTAAATTTAACTTCTCAAACTATAGCTGTCAAAGGCAGGTATTGCTTGTATTTTCTCATTGTCATTATTCTTGTTGTTTAGTTGCTAAATTGTGTCCAACTCTTTGCACCCCATGAACTATAATCCACCAGGTTCCTCTGTCCATGGGATTCTCCAAGCAAGAATACTGGAGTGGGTTGCCATTTCCTTCTCCAGGGTATATTTCTGACCCAGGGATCAAACTCGCATCTCTTGCATTGGCAGGCAGATTCTTTATGCTGAGCCACCAGGGAAGACCCTATTTTCTCTTGAAGTGAAGTGAAAGTTGCTCAGTCGTGTCCAACTCTTTCAACCCTGGACTACACGGTTCATGGCGTTCTCCAGGCCAGAATACTGGAGTGGGCAGTCTTTCCCTTCTCCAGGAGATCTTCCCAACCCAGGGATCAAACCCAGGTCTCCTGCATTGCAGGCGGATTCTTTACCAGCTGAACCACAAGGGAAGCCCAAAAATACTGGAGTGGGTAGCCTATCCCTTCTCTGGTGGATCTTCCCAACCCAGGAATCGAACCGGGGTCTCTTCTTATTTTCTCATAAGTTCCCATAAAATTCCATCTTTTTTTTGCTATGAATTATTAATACTCTACAGAGTCTATTTAAAACAAGTACCAAATAAATATCTGATGAAAGACTGTGGAATAAACTTGTTAAACAGAAAACTTTCAAAAGAAATAAATAATAAACAGTACATAATATTTCAGCGTGTATGGCTCCCTGAGAGTACCACTAAAAAATAAATCTACCCCCAAAATTCAAAGATAGCTAGTTAAGTGAGAGCAAAAATTTACACATGAAGGAGAGACAGAAGCAGATAACGCCAAGGATTTTGACACGAGCACGAGTGAGTAGGCGTTGGGAGAGGACTCTAGTTCCAGCTGTTATTTTTTGTGCTACTTTGGTTGTCATTAAGTTTTAGCCTCAGAGGCCTCATTTCTGAGATGACAGGACTGAATCAAACAATATCCAAGGCATGTTTTACCTACAAAATAATAGTGAGGCTGCTCACATCGCTATTTGAATGGATATGGATTGAATAGGAAAGTAAAATGAAACTAGTCTGTTGGTTACTTTGGACAGAGGATTTGTATAAGGAAGTATTCAATCTCTACATATTGTTTCAAATAACAGTTATCCAGTTTTGTATTCATCTTCTTCCTAGTCTAAAATGCTTATGTTTAGAGAAAATATACCATAGTAGAAAGTACATGAGCTTTGGACACAGTCAGAATTAGGATGAAATCCCAGTTTTGATATAATTTTAGAAATTGTTGCAAATTAATCTCTCAGATTTTAAATTTCTTTATCTGAAGATAAAGATAATTCCTACATCATATAGCTCTTTTGAGAGCTCAATGTATGTAGCTGTTAAGTGTATGTATGTGCCTGAAATATTAAGTGCATGCTACACATACCGTTGGATTTCAATACATGATCTCTGTGATAATGTAATTAGAGCCTACCGATGGATTCTTAATGGTAATACATACACAGAAATAGCATCTATAGCAGAAGCCATGTAAATTAAGGAGTCATGGAGTTTTATAGCTGCAAGAAAACTTGAGATTTAAGGTAAAGGTAAAGATAAAAAGAGAAACTATAAAAGTAAGTTTTTATTAAACTAAGAGGAATTTATAGGTGAGTAAATTGAAGATATATCAGCTGTTTCAAGAGTTTTGAAGCATATTTTTACATTCCATTCTTAGAAACTGAGACAGCCAGGATTATTTTAAAAATTATGCCATTAACACTATGATGTCAGAAAAATATTGATCAAGTAATGAGATTTCAATTTTTCTTTTCCTTCAACATGTGATGAGTTATCAGGAAAGTATTTAAAGAGTCAATGTCAAAGGCATAAAAAGTTCATTAATACAGAATATTTTTAATCCATGAAAGATTTTTCTCAAACCAGAATATTTATATTTATCATGAGAAATAATGATATTGTATTATTTTGAGTCCAGTCATTACTAGCATGAATCAGATAAAATCCACTCTCTTGAAAATAGACTT
Source organism: Moschus berezovskii (assembly GCF_049115385.1). NCBI lineage: Eukaryota > Metazoa > Chordata > Mammalia > Artiodactyla > Moschidae > Moschus > Moschus berezovskii. The sequence continues at coordinate 3,765,539 of NC_142478.1, read as the reverse complement.
CAATATAAACCTAATGCTCACAGCAGAATATACTAGAGTGGAAAACAAAATTGAACAATAGAATAAAAGTGAAAGGATAAAATAATAATCAAGAGAGCATGACAAACATTACTGTACTAAATTTTTTAATGGATTAATTTGTAGACTGTTTTACACCAAGAGGTAGAGCTAGTGGTAAAGAACCCGCTTGCCAAAGCAGTAGATGTCAGAGACTGGGGTTCAATCCCTGGGTCAGGAAGATCCCGTGGAGGAGGGCACGGCAACCCACTCTAGTATTCTTGCCTGGAGAATCCTGTGGCTACGGTGCAGAGGGTGGCAAAGCGCTGGACACGACAGAAGCGGCAGATCTCTCCTGGGGTCTCAGCAGTGAACGCACTGAGACTGGCACCAGGTGTCGCTATAAGCTGAGCGACTTCAGTGAGTGCATATTTTAACTGAAGGATTTTAAAGGACACTTACTGCACTTTTGGAGAAGGCAATGGCAAGCCACTCCAGTACTCTTGCCTGGAAAATCCCACGGATGGAGGAGCCTGGTAGGCTGCAGTCCGTGGGGTCGCTGAGGGTCGGACACGACTGAGCGACTTCACTTTCACTTTTCACTTTCACACGTTGGAGAAGGAAATGGCAACCCACTCCAGTGTTCTTGCCTGGAGAATCCCAGGGACGGGGGAGCCTGGTGGGCTTCCGTCTATGGGGTCACACAGAGTCGGACAAGACTGAAGTGACTTAGCAGCAGCAGCACTGCACTTTACGGAATATATTGTTAAATTCGCTCCAAATTAAAACTGTTATTTTATATTTTTGCCTAAAATTTTTCATATTTGTCTAAATTATATTTTATTTCTTAATAGCTGAAACTTGTAAGGGTCAAATTAGGGATTAGGATTAGGAAAAAGATCGTATTGCATACCAAATAAAAGGGGAAAAGTTAGGCTCTGTAAACAGAAAGTTGAATTCAAAATTTGAATCACAAAAATATATTACTGTGAAGGTTAGCTAATAGGTGAAGCAAAAACTTAGTCAGTCGTTAGGATTTTAGCAATAACAAATTTTTTGAATATTAGCTATAGATTTCTATCCGTTAAATATAACATATAAATTGAATTTCTAAAGTTAACATAGAATATACCATATAAATATTTAAGGTAGTTCTTCTTGATCATACCACATTGATAAAAATATTAATGTGAAAGTTAGCAAATCACATAGGATTTTATCAAGAACAAAAATTTTCAATTTCAAGCTACAGATTCTATTAAATACATAAATCAAATTGCCAAAATTAACATGGAATACACCTTCTAAATATTAAGAGATAGTTTTCTTGATCTTTGGGGCTTCCCTGATAGCTCAGTTCTTGATTATTAATCAGATCAAACTACTGTGTTTCTTTTAATTAGTGCAACAGCTACAAAGATCCAGTTCCAGTTTCAGTTCAGTAGCTCAGTTGTGTACGACTCTTTGCAAACTCATGGACTGCAGCACGCCAGGCTTCACTGTCCTTCACCAACTCCCGGAGCCTGCTCAAACTCATGTCCATGAGTTGGAGATGACATCCAACCTTCGCATTCTCTGTCGTCCCCTTCTCCTCCTGCCTTCAAGCTTTCCCAGCATCAGGGTCTTTTCCAATGAATCAGTTCTTCCCATAAGGTGGCCAAAGTATTGGAGTTTCAGCTTCAGCATCAGTCCTTCCAATGAATATTTAGGACTGATTTCCTTTGAGATTGACTGGTTTGATCTCCTTGGAGTCCAAGGGACTTTCAAGAGTCTTCTCCAGCACCACAGTTCAAAAACATCAATTCTTCAGTGCTCAGCTTTCTTTATAATCCAACTCTCACATCCATACATGACTACTGGAAAAACCATAGCTTAACTAGATGGACCTTTGTTGGTAAAGTAATGTCTCTGCTTTTTAATATGCTGTTTAGGTTGGTCATAGCTCTTCTTCCAAGGAGCAAGCATCTTTTAATTTCATGGCTGCAGTCACCATCTGCAGTGATTTTGGAGCCCAAGAAGATAAACTTGGTCACTGTTTCCATTGTTTCCCCATCTATTTGCCATGAAGTAATGGTACCAGATGTCATGATCTTAGTTTTTTTAAATACTGAGCTACAAAGATAGGACTTCCCTTTTGGCTCAGCAGTAAAGAAGCTGCCTGCCAAGGCAGGAGATGCGGATTTGATCCCTGGGTTGAGCATATCCCCTGGAGAAGAAAATGGCAACCCACTCCAGTATTCTTGCCTGGAAAATCCCATGGACGGGGGGGCTGCTGGGCTGAAGTCCATGGGGTCACAAAGAGTAGGGCACAACTTAGTGACTAAACAACTACAAAGATATCTAGGTAGGTTGCTACATGGTTCTCAAATATTTCATGCACTGTTTCAGTGGGATTTCTTTTGATCCTGTTAGAAATACCCTGCCTTCACTAGATGAGAAACTTGGTACTTACTCAGAAAAGAGAAGCATCACCTAATTTACTCACCTGTAGAATGTGTGGCTTGAAAACCTTTTCTTTGAACAGACGCATCAGAGACAAACCGAATAAACATGTTATTTCCAGTAGCCACAAGGGGCTCTGGTACCTTGTTCCCACACAGTCGTCCAAGAACTGGTGATTTTTCTGTTTCTCCATCAAAAACTTCCAAGTGATCATAAGCACATTCTTGATGCTGCTCAATCTCAAATTCAGTAAAGGCCTATTAAGAAAGAAAAAAGAAAATTTATAAAGCCACTTATCACTCAAAATGGGTTCTTTGCATCAGAAAGAGAAAGACAAATATTGTATATTAATGCATATACAAGGAATTTAAAAAGACAGTACTGACAATCCTACATGCAGGACAGCAAAGGAGACAGAGATGTAAAGAACAGACTTTTGAACTCAGTGGGAAATGGCAAAGGTGGGGTGATTTGGGAGAGTAGCATTGAAAACTGTATATTACCATATGTAACATAAATGACTAGTGTAAGTTCCATGCGTGAAGCAGGGCACCCAAAGCCGGTGCTCTGGGACAACCTAGAGGGATAGGGTGGGGAGGGAGGTGGGTGGGGTCCTCAGGATGGGGGAGACACATATATACCTGTGACCTATTCGTGTTGATGTATGGCAAAACCCATCACAGTATTGAAAAGTAATTATCCTCCAATTAAAATTTAACTAATTAATTGAAAAAATATGTTCAGGGTTTGCAAATGATTTAATCCATCTAGCACATTATTGAAAAGGGGTTAATACCCCTTTTCAATAGAATATAAATAGAATCAATAGAATACAAAGTCTAGGAAGACATAATGAGGAAAACAATATAATAATATCACGTGAAATTCTATTTGACTATTGCAACTAATTCTACTATTGCAATTAAGTCTACTCCAAAAATTAGACAGATTATAATAGCAAAATGATATTTCATTCTGAATTTATTCTTAATTCAGAAAATTTTAAACATTTATATTTAAAATGTGATGCCTTCTGGTGTTGATGATCATAAACTGTTGAACATCATCATACCATTGAGCATTTAAAATAAAAAAATCTCATAATTTTAAAAGTAAGTATTTTCACAAAAATTAAATATGGTAAACCTTAATAGAATACATAAAGGGGTTTTTCATCATATATTTCTTTATTTAGATCTTACAACCCATATTATTAGAAAATACTAATATATCTTCAGGTTAGATTATTTTTAATTAACTTTTCAGAGAGATGGTACAGTTATTTTATTATTTGGAGTGTTACAAATTTTAGCATGCTTTTTTATGTGTAGGTGTTAGCAAATTTTTAAAAGTTTATTAAATATTTAATATTAAATTCAACAAGAGACTTTAATTGAGATGGGCTAAAAATAATAACTGTCCAAACTATTAATAATTCTAGGAATTCTAGGTTATTTGTGACTGCCAATTAAAGCTTTTTCATTTCTTCATCATGTGTTCAAGAAATAAACCATTACTCCTACTTAAGTGTAAAGAGCAAACCTAAAAATATAAGTTGGAGGAAATATAAAATATGCTTGAAAATGTATTAACTTTGCTGCAATCCCTGCAACATAAAATTTTGCACATAAATGTTTTAAATGCATATTTTTAAATGCAATTTTGTGAAGGGATCATAATTCTCGATTGGAGACACAATTTTATATTTTTCAAAGAAAAAAGTGACTTAGACTTGGGTCTCCCTCAGTGATGGCCACATTTATCTATTCTGTTCCACACTTCCACTTGATCTCACATCTATCTTTAGAGGAGTAAGGTAAGAAATGAAGGAAGCAATTTATATCAATTAGGGAGTAGGAGAAAAGAGTAAAGAGACAAAAGGAAAGGAGGAAGGCTGATCTTTTATCTCTCATCTCACTGTGCCCTACTGAAAAATATAAATTAAAAAGTTACAACCAATAAGTGTTACCGAGTCTCTGTTCCAATTATTATGAGTAAAAGGAATAATCATTTAATTCATCCAATGACACTGGGTAGTGCAAAAAGGAATAAATACAGCACAAAGAATCTCACTGGAAACAGCGCAGAAAAATACAGTGAACAAGAATATGTTAGCAGTTTATTTAATTTGAAGCACAACATTCAAAGTGCATACCACTGAAGGATTTGTCACATATTAATCTCTGTAATCTAGTTGCAGAGGATGAAACAAAGTAGAAACACAGCGCTTGGAAAATACCAAACCCTGACTGGACTGTTGGCTGGATGTCTGGATAAGTCTGTACAATCATCTACCTAACTACCTAAACCATGTTTATGGTCAATCCCATGAATGGAAACACCAAGGACATGGCAAACCAAAACTTCTGGTTTTCTGCCTCTCATAAAAGGGTAGTCAGACAGTTTCTATTATCTTTGTGTACACATAAGAAGTCTCAATATCTGTTTGTAACTCTTAAGAAAACAATAAGAGAAAATCAGCTTAACTTCATCCAGAGGGTTTTTTTTTTTTTTAGCTAAATATGAAACCAAACTTCTAATTACTAAGAAAAAATATTTCAGAAATACCATCTGAAAACTGTTGCATGTCGAATAATTGTCTCTTTGGAATGGACTTTAGAAGCATTCATCTATAAATATAAAGAGCAGAGAAACCCACTATGTAGAAGAGAAAATTTTAAAAATGATGGGAGTAATGACATTCTATAAGTAAAAGTTAAAATAGGATCAGAATTTACAGACCACATGTGTTTAGTCTGTTGATTAGTCCATTGAAAATGAAGTGAATGTGATAACTAACGGGCTACTTCAGTCTTTAGTGAAATGCAGAATGTCTGGGGTAAACCTTAACGTTTGTTTTACAGAACAGAGCAATACCACAGAAAGTGGCATTGAGCTAGTGAGCTAGGGGCTACGCTGACACTTGGTCTGGAACCAACTAACTCCAGGTTTTTATCAGATTACGAAAAGAGACTGATTCTGTAAGAGTCAGATCAAGCAGTTTGTGCAGCCGATACATTCTCAGTAATGCAAACAACTCTCATTCATTAAAGTATTGATTAATTTCCCCTTGGAATTAATAGCAGTTAAGGTCAGTTGCAAAGATTGGGTGGTCCTTTTCCAGAAGCCAGCTTAACCCAAATGCTCTACCACACACAAGCAAAATGTGACTAATTCACAAGCTGAGATCTCATAAATCTGCCCTAGAATATGCTAGAGACATGTAGAGACATCTCCATATATAGTGACTTTGCCTTAACATGAAATATTTCTAGGCCATAGAATAGTATTATAAGAGGCCATGGAAAAATGGAATTTTTTTTTTTTTTACCATTAGTTTATATTATTATTTTTTTTTTACTTTACAATATTGTATTGGTTAAAAACTGACTTTAGAGTCCCCAAAGGTAAAGTAAGATACACAATTTATTGTTTTATTCTGTCACACATTCTGAGGCATGGATCTCTATGTCTAAATGATGTAGAATGTGAAAATGTCCAGTCACCAGAAATTAATGCCATGGAAGTGTGCCACCCAAAGACACAGATTCTCAAAAAAAAATTCCCCCAAAGTCCTTCAAATTTACAATGAAGATAGGATGGAAAAGTTGATGTGTGGAGCTATAAGGAATTCTGATTTCTGCTGAAACACTGCCCTCATTTAGGGGGAATTTTAAATACCTTTCTTAAGCATCTGCACTCAGACTTTACAAGACAATTTGGTATTCAGACATTTAAACCTTATTCACTTCATTATTATACTTCTATGATTTTAAGGTTAATGATCCGTGTTTTAGAGAGACCAAAATGAATGAATGACACTACATTCTAGTAAGAAATTCTAAATCACTTAAAGATTAAAGATCTAAATGTAAGACCAGAAACTATAAAACTCCCAGAGGAGAACATAGGCAAAACACTCTCTGAAATAAATCACAGCAGGATCCTCCATGACCCACCTCCCAGAATATTGAAAATAAAAGCAAAAATAAACAAGTGGGACCTAATTAAAATTAAAAGCTTCTGCACAGCAAAGGAAACAATAAACAAGGTGAAAAGACAGCCTTCAGAATGGGAAAAAATAATAGCAAATGAAACAACTGACAAAGAATTAATCTCCAAAATATATAAACAGCTCCTTCAGCTCAATTCCAGAAAAATAAATGACCCAATCAAAAAATGGGCCAAAGAACTAAACAGACATTTCTCTGAAGAAGACATACAGATGGCTAACAAACACATGTAAAAATGCTCAACATCCCTCAGAATCAGAGAAATGCAAATCAAAACCACAATGAGATACCATTTCACACCAGTCAGAATGGCTGCTATCTACATGCAATAAATGTTGGAGAGGGTGTGGAGAAAAGGGAACCTTCTTACACTGTTGGTGGGAATGCAAACTAGTATAGCCACTATGGAGAACAGTGTGGAGATTCCTTAAAAAACTGGAAATAGAACTGCCATCAGTTAAGTTCAGTTCAGTTCAGTCACTCAATCGTGTCCGACTCTCCGCGACCCCATGAATCACAGCATGCTAGAACTGCCATATGATCCAGCAATTGCACTCCTGGGCATACACATAGAGGAAACCAGAATTGAAAGAGACACAAGTACTCCAATGTTCATTGCAGCACTGTTTATAATAGCCAGGACATGGAAGCAACCTAGATGTCCATCTGCAGACGAATGGATAAGAAAGCTTTGGTACGTATACACAATGGAATATTACTCAGACGTTAAAAAGAATGCATTTGAATCCGTTCTAATGAGGTGGATGAAACTGGAGCCTATTATACAGAGTGAAGTAAGCCAGAAAAAAAAACACCAATACAGTATACTAACTCATATATATAGAGTTTAGAAAGATGGCAATGATAACCCTGTATAAGAGACAACAAAAGAGACACAGGTGTATAGAACTGTCTTTGGGACTCTGTGGGAGAGGGCGAGGGTGGGATGATTTGGGAGAATGGCATTGAAACATGTATATTATCATATGTGAAACAAATCACCAGTCCAGGTTTGACGCTTGATAGAGGATGCTTGGGGCTGGTGCACAGGGATGACCCAGAGGGAAGATAAGGGGAGGAGAGAGGTGGGAGGGGGGTTCAGGAAGGGGGACTCATGTACATCCGGGGCGGATTCATGTCAATGTATGGCAAAACCAACTAATATAACATTATAAAATAATTAGCCTCCAATTAAAAAAAATAAATAAAAAAAATAGAATCATTCAAAAGAAACAAAATTAACCTTTTATTTTAAGCTCTGGAAAGAATAACTGTGCTTTTTTGGAACATCCAAGCAAGCCTAATCTACCTTCCTAGCTTCCAGCCAGGCTTCCATATACAGCCCTTTCACATGCACGTTACTTTGCCAACAAATGTCTGTATAATCAAAACTCTGCTTTTTTCCAATAGTCCTGTATGGATGTGGAGAGAAAGCTAAGCACGGGAGAACTGGTGCTTTTGAACTGTGGTGTTGGAGAAGACTCTTGAAAGTCCCTTGGACTGCAAGGATATTAAACTAGTCAATGCTAAAGGGAATCAATCTTGAATATTCACTGGAAGGACTGGTGCTGAAGCTCCCATACTTTGGCCACCTGATGCAAAGAGCCAGCTCATTAGAAAAGACCTTGATGCTGGGAAAGACTGAAGGCAGGGGGAGAGGGGACAACAGAGAATGAGATGGCTGTATGGCATCACCAACTCAATGGGCGTGAGTTTGGGTAAACGGGAGGTGGTGGTGGACAGGGAGCCTGGCTGGCTGCGGTTCATGGGGTCACAAAGGATTGGAATAAATGAGCGACTGAGCAACAACAAAGAGACACTTTTGTCTGAAAAACCTCTTGGATGGAGGAGCCTGGCAGCACCATCCGTGGGGTGGCAAGAGCCGGACACAACTGAGAGACTAAACCACCATCAGAGGTACTTTTACTGAAAATACAAGCACTAGCTAAAGGATAAGGCCATTCAAAGTCTCTACATACATTCAGAGAGGACAAGATAATAAAATAATAGTGCTTAATGTGGAAATAAAATTTGGCCAGGGTGACTACAAACTTAGAGAAGTCAAGAGACTGATACAATGTGAATAGGTGTGAGATGAAATTCAGACATCCTTGGTTCTGTCCATCCTTTGAACTTTCCTGCTTTTGATGAGAACTATCATTTGGTTTTCCTCAAGATATTGGAAGGATTAGAGGCCACTGGAAAACAATGGCACAATTGAATTCAAAGTCCAGTCTTGAGACAACAGTGATCAAATACGCTGATAACAGATTTATGGAGAATTATATATCACTGTCAGTGTTTTTGTTTTCCAAATATCCCACATATGAAGTGTAAACTACAACTATATAACTTAGCAAAGCTAGGATACAGTACATAAAATTAAAATGGTATAAATATACTATCCTATTGCTATGTGATCCTATGCCTAGATCTTTTTTCAGTTGTTTAAACTTTTTTTTTTAATGTAGAGTAATTTGGAATATGAAAAAAGTACCAAAAATGTAATGATCAGTAGAGACTTTCAGAACAAAGACATGGAAAAGCCAGGACACTATCCCTTTATTCATTCAGAACTTTAACACTTTTCTAATAGGAAGACTTTTTCCAAGTATCTTTCAGCCAAGGTTTCTTTTACTTTAAAACTATTATGATGCAGTAAACATTTAATGATTAACACAGACACACAAATACAAACTCCAAAAACAAGGTGAATATATTCATTTCCTCCAGCAAATTTGCTCCAGGAAATTACGCACACTTAGTGGCTCGACACAATACACTTTTATTGTCCTAGAACTGTAGAAGTCAGTGCTCTAAAGTGGGTGAGGAAGCGGTATGCTGCTTCTAGGGGTCCTTGGTGTGAGTTTGTTTCCTTCGATTTTCTTCAGCATCTAAAGGCTTCCCTCATTTCTTGGCTCATGTTTGCTTCCTCCATCTTCAGATTCAACAGTATAACACTTGGCTCCCTCTTGTAAGGACCCTTAAAATTACTTCAAGCCCATCTAGATATTCCAGGATAATCTTTTCATCTGAAGACCCTCGATTTAACCACAGTGCCTTTTAGCATATAAGATAATGTATGCAAAGGTTCTGAGAATTAAGAGATGGTCATCTTTGGAGGATGGGGAGCATCATTCTGTCTACCATAGAAAGTAAAGCCAAATTCTTTCACCCTCTGTGATTTTCGAGGGAAATGAGGACAAACACTTATAATCACACAATTTCAAACTTTTTTATATGTGAATTTCTTAGCTCAGGTCAGCAAACTAAGTCCCACAGAAGAACTCTGACTTGAAGCCTGATTTTTTATAATTAAACTTTTACTGGGACACAACTATGTCCATTAATATGTTGCCTGGCTCCACCCATCAGCACACAGGGTGCTTAAAGACTTCCTGAGCCCATAGCCACCTCTGGACACAGCCCTGCCCAGAAGAGGGCCAGGGCCCAGCTCTACCTATCAGAGAGCAGAGAACAGATGCCAGAAAGTCACAATCCTATAACCTGTGGGCCTAATCTGTCACAGTAGGCCAAACCATGCCCTGGGACCAGCTGGACTCCAGCCCACTAGCAGGACAGCACAAACTCCGGGACATCCCAACAGCCTGTACCCACCTGTTTCAGGAACTGCCCCCACTCCTCCTACCAGTGACCTGATATCAACTCTGGGATTCCTGGACCCTGGAACCAGAGTCCAGGACCTGACTCTGCCTGGAAGCAGTCCTGCACTAACACCAGGACCAGGTTTCACCCACCAATGGGTAGGCTAGAGCCCTGAAGTCTTATGGACTCTAACTCTTTCCATCAGTGAGCCAGCACTAGCCTTGGCCCCACCCTGGATTCTGCAGCTGGTCACCTGATGACCAGGCCCCTGTGTGGAACAGCCAGCAGGCTCCATACAAGGCAGGCCCAAACAATCAACCAGAACCAGGGTCAACCAAGCCTAACAGGCCACCCACATATTCAGCCTGCCACAACTAAAAGACTCACACAGTCCTAATAGGGAGATCCCCTAGGGCATATAGCTTGGGTGTGCACTGCTGGGACACATGGGACACCTGCAGATGGTCACTCCTCCAAGATCAGGAAACATAACCAAACCATTATATACATTATATAAAACCAACAACTTAGAAAAAATGAAGCAACAGACAGACATGTTCCAGATGAAGGAACAAGATAAAAATGCCAGAAAAACTAAATGAAGTGGAGCTAGGCAATCTACCTGAGAAAAGGTTCAAGGTAGAGATTGTAAAGATGATCAAAGAATTTGGGAGGAGAATGATGCACAAAAGAAGTTAGAAGTTTTTAATAAGTTCAGTTCAGTCGCTCAGTCGTGTCCAACTTTTTGTGACCCCATGAATCACAGCACACCAGGCCTCCCTGTCCATCACCAACTCCCGGAGTTCGCTCAAACTCATGTCCATTGAGTTGGTGATGCCATTCAGCCATCTCATTCTCTGTTGTCCACTTTTCCTCTTGCCCTCAATCCCTCCCAGCATCAGAGTCTTTTCTAGTGAGTCAACACTTCTCATGAGATGGCCAAAGTATTGGAGCTTCAGCTTTAGCATCAGTCCTTCCAATGAACACCCAGGACTGATCTCCTTTAGAATGGACTGGTTGGATCTCCTTGCAGTCCAAGGGACTCTCAAGAGTCTTCTCCAACACCACAGTTCAAAAGCATCAATTCTTTGGTGATCAGCTTTCTTCACAGTCCAACTTTCACATCCATACATGACCACGGGAAAAACCATAGCCTTGAGTAGACGGACCTATGTTTTGCAAAGTAATGTCTCTGCCTTTTTTCTAACTTACTTTAAGTTAGAAAATATAAATGACAATCAGATAGAAATGAAAAATATAGCTGAAATGAAAATGCACTAGAAGGAATCAAGTGTAGACTAAATGATAGAGAAGCAGAATAGAAAGCTGGATGAAAGAGTAGTAGAAATCACTGATGATGAACAGAGAAAAGAAAAGAGAATGAAAAGCAATGAGGACAGTTGAAGAAACTTCTGGGACAACATAAAATGCACTAATATTAGTATTACCATCTCAGAAGGAGAAGAGAAAGAGAAAGGGGCTGATAATATATTTGAAGATATAATAGTTGAAAACTTTCCTAACATGGAAACGGAAATAGTCCAGAGAGTCCAGGAAGTATGAAAAGTCACATATAAGATTAACCCAAAGAAGAATGCACCAAAACACACTGTAATTAAAATGACAAAAAGAAAAACAGAAAAGCAGCAGGGTAAGGCAACAAATAACATACAAGGCCATGAAATTAAAAGATATTTGCTCCTTGGAAGGAAAGCTATGACAAACTTAAACAGCATATTAAAAAAACAGAGACATCACTTTGCTGACAAAGGTCTGTATAGTCAAACTATGGTTTTTCCAGTAGTCATGTATGGATGCGAGAGTTGGACCATAAAGAAGGCTGAGTGCTGAAAAATTGATACTTTCAATTTGTGCTGCTGGAGAAGACTCTTGAGAGTTCCTTGGACTGCACGGAGATCCAGTGAGTCCATCCTAAAGGAAATCAATCCTGAATATTAATTGGAAGGACTGATGCTGAAGTTGAAGCTCCATACTTTGGCCACCTGATGCAAAGAGCTGACTCGTTGGAAAAGACCCTGATGCTGGGAAAGACTGAAGACAGAAGGATAAGAGGGCAGCAGAGGATGAAATGGTTAGATAGCATCACCAACTCAACAGACATGAATTTGAGTAAACTCTGGGAGACAGTGAAGGACAGAAGAGCCTGGCTTGCTATATTCCATGGGGCTGCAAAGAGTTGAACATGACTTAGCAACTAAATGACAACAAACATAGAAGAGAACTCTCCTAAGACTATCAGCTGATTTTTCAGCATAAACTCTGCAGGCCAGAAGGGAGTAGCATGATTTATTTAAAGTGATGAAAGAGAAGAAAAATCTATAGCCAAGAATACACTACCCAGAAAAGTTCTTTTTCAAACTTAATAGATAAATTGAAAGTTTTACAGAAAAGCAAAATTAAAAGAATTCAGCACCACCCTACCAGTCTTACAACAAATGTTAAAGGAAATAGTCTAGGTGAAAAAGACAAGGTCATAACTAGAAACAAGAAAATTACAAAATGAAAAAGTTTGTCAGAAACACAATAATAGTGACACCTCACTTACATCAATGGACCGATGACCCAGACGAAAAGTCAATCTGGAAACACTGGCCTTAAATGGCCCATTAAATCAGTTCCATCTGAGAGCACTCATAAAGGCACATGGAACATTCTCCAGGAGAGGTCACGTGTGAGGCTATAAAACAGGTCTTAGTAAATTTAGGAAAATTGAAATCACTTCAAGCATGCTTTTGGACCCCAATACTTTGAGACTAGAAATCAACTAAAAAGAAAAAAACTACAAAAAAAAACACAAACACATGGAGACTAAACAATATGTTACTAAACAATCCGTGGATCACTAAGTACTGAATTTCAAACTGATAATGCTACACTCATGCTTGACTATGGTTGAATTTTTAATAAAAATTTTTAAAATTAAATTATTGTCATATTATTATATCACACATCATTGTTTATTGGCACTTAATAAAGTACTGTGCCAAATACTTTGTATACAAGTTCATGTCTATATACACAAAATCTGAGTAGGCAGCAGCTTCAATTTTCAGGTGAAGAAATTAAAGTTTTAAAATGGTAAGTCTTCCAAGATAGCACAACTAGTAAGTAGAAGTGCTAGGATCTAGACACAAGTCTTTGGCAACCAAAATATATGTTTCTAATCCCTCCATAGTTCCCCGATGTATACATTTGCTTAATAATTTATTTAATCATTGTAACTTTGTTAGGATATTATTCTAGTAAATGTTCCTAATCATAATAGGAAGCATTATTTTCTATTTAAATTATTACATAAATGTACACAGCAATTATGGAACTCTTTCTTCTCTGATGTAGGATGTTATAAGGAAGAATAAGATTTTTTGTGGAGACAGAATGCCTGTACTTGAAGGTAATTAGGCTCCTACCATCTTTATAAACTTGCCAAGCTATCTAAACTGCCTGGGACTGCTTCCTTATTGATGTGTCATTTATGACATCAACTTCAGCTAAAATACAAGATATCACTATGAAACCATTGGGAACTATACATACAGTCTTAGACCAGATACATTTTTAGGAGGTACAAATGTGCCCAGTCAAGTTATATTTTACTATCTGGAGAACACTTTCAAGAAATGGAAAGACTAAGAATATTCATATTTTTATTTGTAGAATTTCATATGAGAGAGTGACTATTTCAGAATTTTTTAAAAATGACACTCCCAGGCTCTTTAGATCCCAGTTCTCTAGCTTAGTGCATTTATATGAAGATGATATTCCAGGGTCTTATAAATCAAAGAGAAAGTATGTGCAAGAATACAAGAAATCCTCAAGAACTGATATACTCAATCATACACACAATTCTACTTAATTTTCACATTCTGCTTTACAACAGAAAAATCATTCAGTTCTGTTCAGTTCAGTTGCTCAGTCGTGTCTGAATCTTTGTGACCCCATGAACCGCAGTATGCCAGGCCTCCCCATCTGTCACCAACTCCCGGAATTTACCCAAACTCATGTCCATTGAGTCGGTGATGCCATACAACCATCTCATCCTCTGTCATCCCCTTATCCTCCTGCCCTCAGTCTTTCCCAGCATTAGGGTCTTTTCAAATGAGTCAGCTCTTCATATCAGGTGGCCAAAGTATTGGAGTTTCAGCTTCAGCATCAGTCCTTCCAATGAACACCCAGGACTGATCTCCTTTAGGATGGACTGGTTGGATCTCCTTGCAGTCCAAGGGGACTCCCAAGAATCTTCTCCAACACCACAGTTCAAAAGCATCAATTCTTCAGTGCTCAGCTTTGTTTATAGTCCAACTCTCACATCCAAACATGACCATTGGAAAAACCATAGCCTTGAGTAGACGGACCTTTGCTGACAAAGTAATGTCTCTGCTTTTTAATATGCTGTCTAGGTTGGTCATAGCTTTCCTTCTAGGGAGTAAGCGTCTTTTAACTTCATGGCTGCAGTCACCATCTGCCATGATTTTGGAGTCCAGAAAAATAAAGTCCGAGGTCAGGGGCAGCGGCTGAGAGGAGCTACCCCAAGTCCGAGGTCAGGGGCAGCGGCCAAGAGGAGCTACCCAAGTCCAAGAAAAATCATTATTTAAAGACAAAAATTAATGAATATGTTCATGGGATTTCCCAGGCAAGAACACTGGAGTGGGTTGCCATTTCCTTCTCCAAGAAAGAAGAATAAGCCTCTCAAAATTGTTTTTAAAATGTGTCATGGAATTGTTTTCAGGGAAAACTTCCTTTCTTTGCTTTTATATAATAAAATACTTATAAATGTTTTCTTATTTTCCATGCGGCCTAATATAAGAGGAATAACTATGAGTTGTAAAGAAACTCCATGCCACCCACGGGGCCACCACAGTTTCTGTTTGCTTTCCTTTTTGCCTGGTCTATAAAGAGACTAACTTGGAACTGAGTATCTATCAGCAGCTCTTGAAAGAACAGGATTAAGAGATTTTAGAATTTTCCAAGTTTCCTTGGAATGTATTTTCTAACTTTAGTTTCGGTTCAAGTTCTTTCATTAAAATTAAGGATCCTGAAGAAATCAAGCTGTGATTCATGGGGTCGCAAAGAGTCGGACATGACTGAGTGACTGAACTGAACTGAACTTAACTGAAAGAAATCAAGCAAAATGCATTTATTTTAAACTCTGTATTTTCTTGATCAAATCTCCCATATAATAAATGTCAAAGCATATAGGTAGGTGGCTGGTTGGTTTGAATATTACAACCAGGGTTAGTCAAATGTACATTGGCTGATATCTGCAACAGATAGTGATTTCAGTTTTAAGTAGATAAGATTCATTAACAATTATAAGCAAGGAGACAATAATAGTAAACATAAGGGACAGTAATGCCAAAATGGCAAGAGTTAGAAGGTACAGCTGGAGAAGGCAGTGGCAACCCACTCCAGTATGCTCTCCTGGAAAAATCCCATGGGCGGAGGATCCTGGTAGGCTGCAGTCCATGGGGACACGACTGAGCGACTTCCCTTTCACTTTTCCTTTCATGCATTGGAGAAGGAAATGGCAACCTACCCCAGTATTCTTGCCTGGAGAATCCCAGGGATGGAGGGCCTGGTGGGCTGCCATCTATGGGATTGCATGGAGTCGGACACAACTGAAGTGACTTAGCAGAAGCAGCAGCAGCAGCAGAAGGTACAGCATGAAAATAACACTTGTTGGTAGCAAATCTGTTACACACTTTCTGCTGATTCTGATTGTTGGAGTGATATTGTGAGTCAGATTTTATACAAACATGATTAATGATATAAGAGAGTAGAATCAATATTATACTCTGATTCAGAAACCTCAGAATGGCAAAAATGTGTTTTAGCAAATCTTTCAGGTAATCCTGATGCATGTTAATCTTGACAAAATCTGGCTTAGACTGAAACTGCTGCTGCTGCTGCTTCTACCAAATCACAAAGTCAAATACTTGAAAAAAGATCAGTAGTTGCATTAAAGCTCTTATTTTCCTTCTAAAAATTATCTTCGTAGGATACTAGCAGGTGTAATCATTGTTGACCAGACTGTTTCCTGATCTTCACATGGAATATTTGCCTGTAATATGTGAAGAAGGAGACCATCCTAGAGTTGAAAGGGATGCTCAATAAACTGACAGGTATATAATTGTGAACAAATAAAATTATTGACATATTTTCAAGTTGAGGTATATTAGAAGTTCCATTTCTTCTTGGATACATCATAGAATGCTTGGACTAGTGTTACTCTACCCTACCTGTGCAAAGAGCCAACTTATTAGAAAAGATCCTGATTTGGGGAAAGACTGAAGAGGAGAAGGGGATGACAGAGCATGAGATGGTTGGATGGCATCACTAACTCAATGGACATGAGTTTCAGCAAGCTCCGAGAGACAGTGAAGGACAGGGTAGCCTGGTGTGCTGCAGTCCATGGGGTTGCAAACAGTCAGACATGGCTGAGCGACTGAAAAACAACAACAAACCTTACCGAAAAAACCTATGTAAACAAAATCACAACTCTGCTGAACATATCAAAGACCCAAAGTCACTAGTCAAACACGTAATATCAATCCACTCACTCTCAGGCCCTGTCAAGGAAAGATGAGACACATGCACCTGCTCACCAGTGACAGAAGACAGTTAGGGTGCCATATAACTAAGTTAGATGCATTTAGCTACAATTGTGATGTACTGTAAAGGTCAGGTGTGGAGTCAGATACAGCATCCTAAGATCTGCAGACACAGGAGTTTTTACACATGTGTATGCTCTTCCCCATGGACTTCAAACTCCTGCTCATGAGAAAGATGTGGGAAGAGCAGGAGATAGACAAGTACCTTCCTTGCTATTGCAGGCTTAGATGGGAAAGTGGTCACCTCTGGGAGAAAAGCATGAAGTCCTGTTGCAACCCTTCTGTGGAAAATGAAATAAGCTTTGGGGTAGGAGTAGAAAACCTGTCACTATCAGGGCAAACATGTAGACTCCCTGTAGAAAGGTGAAAAACAAATGAACAAATAAAACTGGGGAAGTCTTGGACCCAGGAGCCTACTCCAATAATACCAGAGACCTTCTAACACATGGGAGAGGTAAAAAACAAGCAAACAAAAAGACTCTCCCATGGAAGATCAGCCAGAGATATGAGATGTAGTTTGGCTGCCAGGAAGAGAAGAGGCAAGATCACTGGGAAAGGATATTTCTAACCCCTAAAAACAGATCCTGTCTGAGGTGGAGAACCCCTTTCTCTCACCTCCAGACTACCAAGTACCAAAAAGCATGTTACTGCAGTCTTTCACTGGTTGACTGAAAAAGTCTGAAGAGGTATACAGTTGTGGTAGACATGAATGAGGAAGCTAAAGATAAAGATGAAATACTGAGAAAATGCATGTGAAATTTCGGCCTCCAAGCTAAAACAAAGGAATTAAAAGCCAATGGTCCACTGAAGGTAATCATAGGATAAAGACAACCCAAGCTCAGCTGATTACTGACTATATTCACTCAGCAATATACCTTCCCATATACACATATTCACTAACAGCCTAACACAGTCTGAGCTGTGTCCATTTCCAGATATAAAGTCTCTGCTGTTCAATATATAATGCATACTTAGTTGCTCAGTCATGTCTGAGTCTTTGTGACCCCATGGACTGTAGCCTGCCGGCTCCTCTGTCCATGGGATTTTCCAGACAAGAATACCTGAGTGGGTTGCTATTTTCCTCCTCCAGGGGATCTTTCCAACCCAGGAATGGAAACCACGTATCCTGTGTCTCCTGCATTGCAGGTGGATTCTTACATGCTAAGCCATTGGAGAAGCCCCCTAAACACATATTATCTGATGATCAATCAAAAATTACATGACACACAAAAACGCAAGGAAAAATACACAGTGTAAAGAGAGAAAATAATCATCAGAACAGACTCAAACACGACCGTTACGTTTACTCTATCAAATGAGAAATCTCAGCAGAGAGGGTACTATAAATTGAATTGTGCCTCCTTGCCAAGTCCGTACATTGAAGCCCTAATCCCAGTGAGGCCATAAGGGTGAGGCCTAATCCCACAGGGCTAATGTTCTTATAAGAAGATGAACAGACACCAGCACCCACTTTCTATCTCGGTCTCTCTTTTTCTCTCTCCATACACACACACACACACACACACACACACACACACACACAGGAAATGCTATGTGAGGGCACAGTGATAAAGCAACCATCTGCAAGTGAAGAATAGAGGCCCCAGCAGACACCAATCCCCACAGCACCTTGATCTCGAAGGCCTAGCCTCCATATCTGTAAGAACATACATTTTTGTTGTTTTAGACATTCAGTCTGTGATATTTTGTTATGACAACCTAAGCAGAACAACACACATTGCAATTCTACTAATGAATCAAATGGAAATGCTAGAAATTAAAAAAAAGAGATAGAGTTCACCTTTGACAAGCTCATCAGTAGACTGAAGACAGTTGAACAGACAACCACTGAAATTTAAGATTGGTCTCTAGAAATTACCCAAACTCAAAAAGGGTGGCAAAATATAACCGAATTCGAGTTAAGGGATAATATGAAACAATCTCACATGTATGTAAATGAATCCCAGAAGAAGAGAGATAATAAAGCAGAGCAAGAGTTTTCAAAAATTCATGACAGATATCACAATAGAGATGCAAGAAATTTAGAGACTTCTCAGAAGGACAAATTACTACGCAGACAGACAACAGTCTTAGATACATTATATTCAAACTGCTGATAAAAAAATGTTGAAGGTAGCCATTAGAGAAAAAAAAAACATAGAAATAAAATTAAGATTTACCACAGACATTAAAAACCATCAAGAATGGTAAATAAAAGAGTCAGGAATTTAACATGCAGGTGGTGCTAGTGGTGAAGAATGGGTCGGGAAGATCCCCTGGAGGAAGAAATGGCAACTCACTGCAATATTCTTGCTTGAGAAATCCCATGAACATAGGAGCCTGGTGGTCTGTGGTCCATGGGGTCACATAGAGTCAGGTACAACTGAGTGACTGAACATACATATTTAACATGCCATCTTAGAATTTTATACCCAAAGAAAATATCTTCAAAAAATGAAAATTTATAGACATACTCTATACAAAATACAAAAAGAAATTCTTCAGGGAAAATAAATACAATACGAATCAAAACTTGGATCTACATACACACACACACACAAATCTTCAGGAAAATCCATTTTCCCAACTCCTTTAGCTACTGCACTGATCAATGCAGCTTCTGTATCTCAGTCCATAAGCATCAGAGAGTGTTCCTCTCAACCAGGTCCTTGAACAGGACTGGAAAGCAATCAAGTTCCTACACGGCTGTTATTTTAGCACCTATGATCATTCCAAAGAGTGGTTGAAATTAATTGATGTCTTTGTCTAGGAAGTCATTTATTGTTGTTTTACAAGTACGGTGATTGGAAAGAACTCCATAGTAGGAATATGAATGTCTCGATGACAGTCTCTGATATTATTATTATTCTTATGCTGCAGGTGAATAAGATACGTTTATTGGAAAAAAAAATCTCACTGAAAGAAAGGGTTCAAACAAAACTTTAAGATAAACTTTATGGCTGGATTGGCCCACTAAGCTACTATGGACTTGTAGCCTCATTCCCATATTATGATTCTTGAGACTGTCCTGAGCCTTGCTAGTTGGCATTCTTTCTTGCTTTTGACAATAGCATAGTGCAGAAAATTGTCAAAATTTCTATATTCTGTGATTCTGTTTATTTAAATTATACTCTTCAAGTATTCTGTAGCCTATTATGAAATATAAGATGTACTATCAGATGACCAGGAGAGAATGCAAGGCTCAAAGAATACAAGAGAGAGGATGAACATTATATTCATTTTTGAATTTTGAAGAAGTCTAATGATATCAGGACTCATCTAAACAGGACAGCTGCTGCTGCTGCTGCATGCAAAAATAATACTCCAGAAATCACAAGACAAAATTAGTTTTACTATTAAAAAACACATATGCTTTGTATACAAGACATATAGAATTGATACAATAGAATTTACTATGCTAAGTTGAGATGAATACTTATAGTTTACTTCCTGAATTTCTGACTTTTTTTTTGTTTACATTTCCATTTGGAAACATTGTTTTCAATAACATATTAGGAAGTAAAACTTACTGTTTTGCAGTAACTTTGGCAATGACTTTTAAAGCTTCCCATCCAGGATAAGGAGACTATATGAGAACTACATGGTTACCATTACTATCACTTTGATTAGGAAATCAGGAATTTAATCAATGTTAGTAGGAAAACATAAGAAAGTCTTTTCCATCTGGATATTAATTCAATTCAATTCAATAAACATTCATTTTGTTATTTTATTTCCACGCACAAGCTGTGCATGTGCAAGACATTAGCAAGCAGCTTAGCAGAAACAAAGAATAATGTGCTCACTTACTAATTTGATTCGATGACCAGGAGTGGCACTGATTTCCCATGTGCATTCTTTTCTGCTTGGGTACTTGTCTGGCCAGTTGGGACTAGTGATGAAGCCACTTGGACTGTGAATCTTCTGTTCGCACTCAGCTGTGCCAATAATAATAGTATCAATTAGTGTGTAAATCCAGCCCAGGACTGGCGTCAAGGAAGCAGCTTACTTGCCCACTATCCTGCTGAAAAAGTTTCCTGAATAACCAATCATCACTCTGCCACTTACCATGTTCAGTTGCTTTGGCAAATACTTGGCCGAGCACAACTGTAATCAGACAATGACTACTTTTGAGTTCACATGAAACTAAGTACTTATAATGAATTAGATAAATACCTATGAGAAAATGAATTATTTTTAACTGCTGGATTTGTAAGCTCAAATTTTAACATAGTAGTGTTATTGATAATCAAAGGTATCAACTCTTGGTATGTGCAAAACATTTAGTGCAATGTCACAACAAAACAAATGGACTGTCATTCTGAATTATTTTTCCTATTAACATAAATATCATTTATAGTTAACTAGTTGAAGTGACTTAGCAGCAGCAGCAGCAGCAGTATCACTAAGCCACTTTATTAAACATATCTTTATATTTTTTCTCTCCCTTTGTTAAAGTATGCACTTGAATATCTAAATCATAATTTTAGCTGCTAACGTAAATTCTTTGTAATTTTATCAAAGTAAAATGAAGCACAGAGGGGAAAACAGCTACTAGCTTCAGAACTAATTTAGAAAACATCTCATTCAATTAATATGAAATTTCTTTTAGATTTTACACAGTTTAAATAACTTCATCATGGGGGAGGACATCCAATATTGCTACTGAGTGCATGCACTGTTGCTTCAGCTTTGTACGACTCTTTGTGACCCTATGGATTATAGCCTGCCAAGGCTCCTCTGTCCATGGGATTCTTCAGGCAAGAATGCTAGAGTAGGTTGCCATTTCCTTTTCCAGGGCATCTTCCTGACTCAGAGATTGAAACAGAATCTCCTGCAGCTCTGGCATTGGCAGGCAGATTCTTTCCTGCTGAGCCACTGGGGAAGACACAATATTTCTAATATCAAACTTCAAAAACATGTAATACTGTGTCCTCAAACTGTGTTCTAACTATATAATTCATGAAGTGTCACACTGTATATCCTGTGTAGACTGGAAATTATTTGTTGTGTATTATGTCACCCATTCTAAAGTATAATTAATTCTCTGAAAATTTCTAAGAAATCTCAGGCGAAACACTTTCCTCTATGAATAAAATGCTTGTTAAATAGTAGTCTGCACAATAAGGGTAAAACGATTGACACGACTGTGCTGTTGATGTCTGCCTTCCTTCTAAACCCTTGCTTTAAATGTGCCAGCTTTCCACAGGGAATTGGATTTGTAACCAAGAAATGAAAAAAAAAAAAAAAAAGAGTGGTTTAGCTTGTTTTAAACAACATAGGTTCATACAGCAAGACTTAAAGTCTGGGTGCTGTCTTGATAAGGGTTTTCTAAGTTCCATTATCTCTGTCCTTGCCTTGCTCATATGAAAAGTGGAATCTTCCAGATCTGGCTAATAGCCTATAAGACAAAGCCAAGAGGCTTGCTGCTGAAGTGTATAAGGTACACTTTCCTAGAAAGTCCTTTCTTGAAAATATTTATCATAAAGAGAGACTCTTGATATCTAAATGTATTTGCTACCTGTGAGTCACTACATGCATACTCTGTAAAAACTTCTTTTTTTTCTAAATTATCTTCCATATCTCAAAATAACTGGGTCTATTCCCCAGCCTATTGATTTACTAGAATTCTTTATCAAGTTTCACACATCAGAATCTCATTGGTTTATACATAAAAGTAAAAAAAGAAAAAAATCTTGCATATAATTCTGTGCTATGTAATTAATTTAGTGAAATAGAGGGAAAAAAATGTGACGTGACCCTATTTGAATGAAGCTAATGGAATGAGGGTCAACTCAGGGTATTCTGTAGGATTCAAATGTGCATACAAAGAATTGCTATTAATTGTGGTTCTAGTCAGGCACCTACCACTCTACCTGTGCTAATGATCTGTCTTAGTAATAAATCCAAGTTAAATAGAAAGCTTTATTTTCTTTTTAAACAAAATAGAAATAAGGAAGGAAGAATTAAGATCTGAGTACTATATCTTTTCCCCATGTAGGTCATATTGGCTGAGGAGATGAAGATAACTGTCTATAAAACCTTGGAATATAGTAAGAACGTAGGACCAAAAACAGATATGCTAATACTGTGCCACTAAGATGCTGTGTGTGTATGTGTGTGTGTTGGGGAGGGGGGTGGGAAACCATGACTTAAAACTCTAAATGGCACAGTATTTTCAAATGTCTTTTTTATGGTAGGCATTTGAGTTTGAGATGCCTGGTATTTAAAGTGACAGCATTCATGCATCACATATATAAGATATGTTGGGGAGGGAAATTAAACCAAATGCAAAGCATTTAGCAGCAGTTTAAATATGGAGACAGGAATGAGACCTGTTACATGAAGACTGGCGGATAATGCAGTGCTTTCCTGGCTGCCAGACGGCATCACGGCAGCTCCTGCATCTGTTATACAGTTATTCTAATGCCACCTAGGCATGATGTGCAGAACCTTGAGGTAATACAAAGTTTCCAACAGTATGACTTGGATCTTTGAACACTGGGCATATTTTTATTTTTGACATTTGAACAGTTAACAATTACTTCTCACTGATATGATTAACTCTACCTGGAAGCAGTGCATTAGCCAAACTGCATGAAGTTCTAGATATCATCAGAGAAAATGACCTTTCTTTCATACCTTCCTTGCAATCGTGCTTATTTTCATGCAGCACAAATCCGTTTCGGCACTGACACAGGTAGCTTCCCACTGTGTTGACACACTCATGCTGACACCCTCCATTATCCTTAGAACACTCGTCTTTGTCTAGCAAAGAGACAACCACATAGATTAGTAAGCCACTTCAAAAATGAAGGGTATCAAAGGAGAACCATTTAGTTGTAGTTAATATTGGCAAGGGGTAAGCTAAATCACAGCTTTCCCTGTTCCCAAAATAAAGCAAAACAAAATTATAGTGACTTAGTTCTACCAAGTCCTTGTTTAACTCGGAGCCTTGTGCCATGAGTTGAATTTTCGAGATCACTTACACTAGGATGACAACATGTAGTCCTCTTCCATTCCTCTACTGGAGTTTTGAGTAGGGCAGAGGAAATAAAAGAATCTTTTCCCAAATAATCCTAGAAATTTATTGTCAATTTTTAAAATCAATTAAAAATTGTGAATAGTTTGAATAAATGCAAATAGAGGCATATAAATGGAGGGAAATCCCTCACTATGGCATAAGACAGAGGCCAAACAAGGTTCCAAGATTTGTGTGCAATCATTTTTAAAAATCACTCATTATAACTACTGTAGCTGATTTTTTTCATTAACTTTGCAGTTATGCTTAGCATTAATAAATCTGGATATTTTATAAGATTCCAAGACAGAAAAAGGCATCATTAGATTATCCTGAAGAAGAAACAATTAATATATTTTAAATTAATCTACTCAAGCAAACCAGTTAATTAATATGTAATTCCATGAAGGAGCTTTTAGTATGCTAGAAGTAAAGGTTAAGATAGGAAATACGAGCTCTATGAAATAACCAAAAAATTCACTACAGGGAAAAAAATCCCAACTCTATTAGCAGGCAGTCAATTCAGTGAGAGGCATCAGCCACATGTTATGTTGCTTAGCAGTCATTCCATGAATGGCTAGTCCATTAAAGTCAAAACCGGCCTCTGCTCCTGACACACACATATGATGGTTCTTCACTCAGACCTTCCCCACTCCCACAGCACGGAGAACAAAAAGGACACATGACAGTCACATCAGAGATTAGGCTGAATTCAAAAGTTACAACGTCAACTGATTTTTCTAGTGAGAGTTTGTGAGCTCATGGTGGCACACAAATCAGTTCAGTTCAGTTCAGTTCAGTTCAGTCGCTCAGTCGTGTCCGACTCTCCGCGACCCCATGTGGAGACGGGTGTAGGAAAGACATTTCCTCCAATAATCTGATACTAATATTTGTGAATGCATTTAATTTTTCCCATTTTGGTGACTGATAACATGACATAGCACATGCATGCTCCTGGGATATATTCATGCGTTGGCAATATCAGAACATACATACAGGCAGTCTCGAAATTTTTAAGAACATATCAGGATCAATATATCTGCAATTTATGTGTTCTCTACTTGTACTTAAGACTTCCATAACACTTTTAATACTTAAATATTCAAGCTAAGCAAACAAGAAAAAAAAAGCATAGAATAAAGAAAATATATCTCTAAAAGAGCATCAAATATTAAAGTGCATAAGAAATCAGAAATTAATAGAAAGTATCCTTGCAAGATTAATTTTCAAGAAGTTCATAATTTGGAAGTACTATTACCTTAATTGTGAAAACTACAGGAGATGTTTGTAAATGGCCCATGCGGAAAGGATGAGTGGTGAACTAGATAGACTTCCTACTCCCAGTCACTACCCATATTTCCTAGTTCAGACAATCAGGAGATGATTTACGTTTCTTATTTTAATATGCCTTTCCAGGGGCTGTTTACTGAAAATGCTTTGGAAAAATACTTCTTTATGAGTTGATGACAAATACTCTGCATCACTGTAAATGGAAAGAGCTAATTAAAAAATTCCTGGTGTTAGAATTACTCTGAAATAGATACATATTTCTTATAAAATATTTATCTAATGATTGTTTGATAATCTTAAAATCTGATATAGTGAACTATGATTGTACTCTAGATCAACCAGATTTTTGAGAGTTGGTTGGAAATCTAACAATTGTAAGTATTTTACATTTAAGAAATTAGTTTACATTTGCAATTGACTGGTAAACAGGTTGCTCAGTGACAAACCTATCGGAGCAGTGACCACCTGAGTTATCCCTTCATTTGGATCTGTTAGACTGCCATGCATGAGAGACAAAAAATGTTTAAAAAGAACACAGGTTAATATGCTAAATTCTTCAACCCATAGTCATTTTATAATGAAAATAATTTCAAAACATAAAATATTTCTAACATTTAAAGTTCACTGTAGTAGAAATATAATGTTGCTACGTGATATTTCTAAGGAGAGTTATTTTCTTTAGATTTGATAGAACATAATCCGATTTGTGGTCATGGTAACTACAGAGAAATAAAGTTGAAAGTGAAGCAATTCATATTTGAATAATAGTTTTGTAGCCAGTGTTTCATATTTCTGTTGTGCTGGCAAAATAATAATAATTTAAAAATAAGTTTTAGAGAAGGAATAAGAAAATGAGGAACAAGAGGGAGAAGATTTTATATATCATACTAAGTATCTTATTATTTTTCAGTGTCCCAATTAATTAATGTATCCTTCTTCCCTACATCAAACATTGCTTAATATAATCAATGTTACATGAAATTAAGAGCTATTAAATATATTGCTAGAATATATGTGTAAGCTAATCTAAACTAAGCTAAAATTCAAAACTGGGCAAAAAAGCAGCATATAAAATTCATCATGCCCAGCAAAGCAGTGTATAAAACTGCCCACACATGCCAAATATCAATATGAAAAGAGAAAACTTCAGTAAACATTGGAATACTTGAAATTATCCAATATCAGACTTTTTACATCACGCAGACAAAGAAAGCTATTTATTTAACTTAATGTCATTAAAAAAGAGTTACACAAATATATTTTGAATATTTTATAAAAATCATCAAATTTGAGGGAAAAACATTAGCTAATATAATTCTGTTTTCATTTTCTTTCCTTTTTATCTTCTTAGGACACAAACTACAAATATTTTGAACAATGAAAATCCCAAGGAAGAAAGAAGGAAGGAGGATGCGGAGTTTTAAAAATTTCTCAGACTGTCTGTGTAATAAATTCAATAATTGATCATTCTGTCAATGATTCATTTCAAATTTTCTAGCATTTTCATACTGTCAGCATGGGATTTTAAGAACTGTTTTTATTTTTTTATTTTATTTTTTAAAATTTTTTAAAATTTTTTATTGGAGGCTAATTATTTTGCAATATTATATTGGTTGATTTTGCCATACATTGACATGAATCCGCCTCGGGTAAATAGAAATAAATGTCTTATTGAGCAGAAATAGAAATATTTAATTTTTCAGATGGCAATTATCCTCCTTCTTAGGAATGCACATATCTGATTTCCATTCTTTCATGTTAGATGAAGGAAAGGTCCATTATTATGGAAAAAGGACATGGCATTTTCCCATCAGAGGTCTGCAGAGTATCTCTGAGACTATCAGAGACCATCAGTCTATGAATAATACATACTGGATGGAACTGAAGTGGTAACCTGTATCAAGTTCTTGCAAGATTCAAAAATAAAAATTTTCTCTTTGCAGAAAGCTTCCATGTCTGTAAGAAAAAGAAGTAAAGGGTCCACGCACCAGAACAGAACAATATATGAGCAGATACACTTACGATAAATGCTCAGATATAAAATAAACATCTTACACACTCATGCATACACACATACACATCTCATGTGAAAAGCAAAGGAGAAAAGGAAAGATATAAGCATCTGAATGCAGAGTTCGAAAGAATAACAAGGAGAGATAAGAAAGCCTTCCTCAGCGATCAATGCAAAGAAATAGAGGAAAACAACAGAATAGGAAAAACAAGAGATCTCTTCAAGAAAAATAGAGCTATCAAGGGAACATTTCATGCAAAGATGGGCTCGATAAAGGACAGAAATGGTATGGACCTAACAGAAGCAGAAGATATTAAGAAGAGGTGGCAAGAATACACAGAAGAACTGTACAAAAAAGATCTTCACGATGAAGATAATCATGATGGCGAGATTACTCACTGGAACCAGACATCTTGGAATGTGAAGTCAAGTGGGCCTTAGAGAGCATCACTACGAACAAAGCTAGTGGAGGTGATGGAATTCCAGTTGAGCTATTTCAAATCTTGAAAGATGATGCTGTGAAAGTGCTGCACGCAATATGCCAGCAAATTTGGAAAACTCAGCAGTGGCCACAGGACTGGAAAAGGTCAGTCTTCATTCCAATCCCAAAGAAAGGCAATGACAAAGAATGCTTGAACTACCGCACAACTGAACTCATATCACACGCTAATAAAGCCATGCTCAAAATTCTCCAAGCCAGGCTTCAGCAATATGTGAACCGTGAACTCCCAGATGTTCAAGCAGGTTTTAGAAAAGGCCAGAGATCAAATTGCCAACGTCCGCTGGATCATGGAAAAAGCAAGAGAGTGCCAGAAAAACATCTATTTCTGCTTCATTGACTATGCCAAAGCCTTTGACTGTGTAGATCACAATAAACTGTGGAACATTCTGAAAGAGATGGGAATCCCAGACTACCTGACCTGCCTCTTGAGAAACCTGTATTCAGGTCAGAAAGCAACAGTTAAAACTGGACATGTAACAACAGACTGGTTACAAATAGGAAAAGGAGTATGTCAAGGTTATATATTGTCACCCTGTTTATTTAACTTATATGCAGAGTGCATCATGAGGAACGCTGGGCTGGAAGAAGCACAAGCTGGAATCAAGATTGCTGGGAGAAATATCAATAACCTCAGATATGCAGATGACACCACCCTTATGGCAGAAAGTAAAGAGGAACTCAAAAGCCTCTTGATGAAAGTGAAAGAGGAGAGTGAAAAGGTTGGCTTGAAGCTCAACATTCAGAAAACAAAGATCATGGCATCTGGTCCCATCACTTCATGTGAAATAGATGGGGAAACAGTGGAAACAGTGTCGACTTTTTATTTTTTTGGGCTCCAAAATCACTGAAGATGCTGATTGCAGCCATGAAATTAAAAGCAGCTTACTCCTTGGAAGGTAAGTTATGACCAACCTAGACAGCATATTGAAAAGCAGAGATACACTGTTCTCCATAGTGGCTGTACTAGTTTGCATTTCCACCAACAGTGTAAGAGGGTTCCTTTCTCTCCACATCCTCTCCAGCATTTATTGCATGTGGACTTTTGGATAGCAGCCATTCTGACTGGTGTGAAATGGTATCTCATTGTGGTTTTGATTTGCATCTCTCTGATTATGAGGGATGTTGAGCAATTTTTCATGTGTTTGTTAGCCATGTTTATGTCTTCTTTGGAGAAATGTCTGTTTAGTTCTTTGGCCCATTTTTTGATTGGGTCGTTTATTTTTCTGGAATTGAGCTACAGGAGCTGCTTGTATATTTTGGAGATTAATCCTTTATCAGTTGCTTCATTTGCTATTATTTTCTCCCATTCTGAAGGTCTTTTCACCAGCAATCGCACTCCTGGGCATACACACCGAGGAAACCAGAATTGAAAGAGACACATGTACTCCAATGTTCATCGCAGCACTGTTTATAATAGCCAGGACATGGAAGCAAACTAGATGTCCATCTGCAGACGAATGGATAAGAAAGCTTTGGTACATATACACAATGGAGTATTATTCAGCCATTAAAAAGAATACATTTGAATCAGTTCTAATGAGGTGGATGAAACTGGAGCCTATTATACAGAGTGAAGTAAGCCAGAAAGAAAAACACCAATACAGTATACTAACACATATATATGGAATTTAGAAAGATGCAAATGATAACCCTGTATATGAGACAGCAAAAGAGACACAGATGTATAGAACAGTCTTTGGGACTCTGTGGGAGAGGGTGAGGGTGGGATGATTTGGGAGAATGGCATTGAAACACGTATGTTGTCATATGTGAAACGAATCACTAGTTCAGGGTTGACGCATGTTATAGGATGCTCGGTCGGGGCTGGTGTGCGGGGATGACCCAGAGGGAGGATAAAGGGAGGAGGGAGGTAGGAGGGGGGTTCAGGAGGGGGGTTCAGGAGGGTGAACTTATGTAAACCCAGGGCGAATTCATGTCAGTGTATGGCAAAACCAACCAATATAATATTGTAAAATAATTTGCCTCCAATAAAAAATAAATTAATTACTTAGAAAAAATAAAAAATCTAAAAAAAATTAAAGAAAAGCAGAGACATTACTTTGTCAACAAAGTCTGTCTAGTCAAGGCTATGGCTTTTCCAGCGGTCATGTGTGGATGTGAGAGTTGGACTATAAAGAAAGCTGAGTGCCAAAGAATTGATACTTTTGAACTGTGGTGTTGGAGAAGACTTTTGAGAGTCCCTTGGACTGCAAGGATATTCAACTAGTCCGTCCTAAAGGCAATCAGTCCTGGGTGTTCATTGGAAGGACTGATGCTAAAGCTGAAACTCCAATACTTTGGCCACCTGTTGCAAAGAGCTGACTCATTGGAAAGAACCCTGATGCTGGGAAAGATTGAGGGCAGGAGGAGAAGGGGACGACAGAGGATGAGATGTTGGATGGCATCACCGACTCGATGGACATGGGTTTGGGTGGACTCCAGGATTTGGTGATGGACACGGAGGCCTAGCATGCTGCGGTTCACGGGGTCGCAAAGTGTTGGAGCCGCCTGAGTAACTGAACTGAACTGATTGCATTTCATAGGGCCATTATTATTAATATCGTAACTTTAAGTAAAAAAGTATTAAAGTAGGATAAATGTTCATGGATTCAGTGTACCTCCAAGCTTATTTATAGAAAACTATGCAGAATGGATAGCATGCAATTTAAGCCAATCCACCTTGAAAGTCTGTTATACACACGCAGCGTGAGAATACTGGTACCTGAGAAGAAATGTGCTTTGAAGCCCTTCTTGGACACAGTATTGTCAGATTTGAATTCTATTCTCATGTTGTTGAACTGGGATGTGATCACTTCAGGCACGTCAGCACCACAGTATTTGCCATGCAATTTAGACTCAGAAGAGAGACCACTCCAAATCTCCACATAATCGTACTTGCATACCTAGAAATAAACAGGGTTACTGTAATCACCAAATTTGAAAGCATCAGATAATTGACAGTTATTTTTTAAAAATTTATTTTGTTTTTCCCTTTTCACTCCTGTGGTAGTCTAACTGGATTAACAGGTCCAAAAATATAGACTTAAGGAAAACTGAGGTGAGTGATGGGTATTTGTTAAACAATATGTACGATTTGAACTCTCCATATTACGTGTGCCTTGTAATATGTCAACCTAAATTACTGGTCTTTGTGATATTAATTAAATAATGAATAAGCAAATAAGTTTTCTATCTACTTTACTACCACTTCAACTTTTATTTAAGAGGGCTCTGACACAAAAATAGAATAATGTTACTGAGGCTAAAGTTGTTTCCTATTGACTTTCCTTTTGGATATCAATATAATGAATGAAACAATGAAGTGATAACGTAACTCAGTATTCTATAAGTCAAGATTTTGCTCATGCCTTTATTTTAGATAGCCAAGAATTTAAACTATGAAAATGCACAGAATTTTTTAACAGAATTCGACACAGTAACCTCATCGTAAGTTTTAGATTTCTAGGATATGTTAGAGCCTATAAAGCCTCCTTCCATGAATAAAGCCTGCTACCTTGAGAAAAATGTCTTCAACCACAATGCACCATTTATTTAAAACCATCTACCTATCTTTCTCCTAAACATAAATTTCTATCCTTTGGAACTTCTACCAACTATGAATCAAAATGCCATTTCTGCCATAACTAACAACTTTACGGAAAATCAGAAAGTAGAAGCCATTCAATACTAAGCTCACATTACATTGCAGAACTGGTAGGAAGAGTCCCATTTTCAAAACAGCTCTGATCATGTGAAAGCTTTTCTAAGGTTTCTGTAAAAATGCTTTCTTAATTTTAATATTTCCCTAAATTTCAGACAATTATTAAAGAAAAATGATGCTTCGTGTGGATAAAGTATGTGAGAAAAATAAATTGCAGCAGTTTTTCCATCATAAAACTTATACATGTTGTGAAGAAGACCTCAAAATGTCCACAGAGGTCTAAAATTGTACAATTCTCTGAAATATCAGTTCATTGCATTTCAGACTTTAATTTCCATAAAGGAAACACAAAAGTCTGCACTTCTTTTCATCTCAAAACCAGCTATTGTTTGTTTAGTTGTGAAGTCACGTCCAACTCTTTTTGCGACATCATGCACGATAGCCACTCCAAGCTTCTCTGTCCGTGAGATTTCTCAGGCAAGAGTTCTGGAGTGGGTTGCCATTTCCTTCTTCAGGGAATCTTCCTGACTCAGAGATCAGACCTGTGTTTCCTGCATCGTTGGGTGGAGTGTTTACCACTGAGCTTCTTGGGAAGTCCCACCTCAAAGCCATTAATAAGAGACTAAAAATGCACACAAATGCCTTGACTACTACAAATAAAAATTTTAAAAAATTATTTAAAAAGTAGGAAAAGTGGGAGGGGCAAAAAAGAAGCAAAGATACATATACAATACAAAATTATGGCATAAAACCCACAATTATTACCAATAATATTACCCAGGAGTACAGATACATTGGGCTTCCCTGGT
The DNA here is from genome assembly GCF_049115385.1 of Moschus berezovskii. Classification (NCBI taxonomy): domain Eukaryota; kingdom Metazoa; phylum Chordata; class Mammalia; order Artiodactyla; family Moschidae; genus Moschus; species Moschus berezovskii. Next base: position 3,733,555 of record NC_142478.1, on the reverse strand, counting down.
GGCTCAGTTAGTAAGGAATCTGCCTGCAATGTGGGAGACCCAGGTTCAAACCCTGGGTGGGGAGGATCCCCTGGAGAAGGATATGACAACAGTTTTCAGTATTCTTGCCTGGGAAATCCCAAGGACAGAGGAGCCTCGTGGCCTACGGTCCATGGGATCACAAAGAGTCGGACACAACTGAACGATTAAACCACCACAGATACATTATATTTCTGTTCTTCACTTATTTGCAATTGTTCAACAAATATACATCAAAGACAAAATAAATTTTATGAGTGAATTTTATCATACTTTTCAATCTTAATTCATTTTAAATTGGGCTTCCCTGGTGGCTCAGCTGCAATTCAGGAGACCCTGGTTCACTTCCTGGGTTGGGAAGATCCTCTGGAGAAGCGATAGGCTATCCACTCCAGTATTCTTATGCTTCCCTGGTGGCTCAACTGGTAAAGAATCTGCCTGTGATGTGGGAGACCTGGGTTTGATCCCTGGATTGCAAAAATCCCCTGGAGAAGGGAAATGGCTATCCACTCCAGTATTCTGACCTGGAGAATTCCATGGACTGTATAGTTCATGGGGTGGCAAATAGTGGGCACAACTGAACAACTTTCACCTTTACTTTTTAATTTTAAAATAAAGAAAAAAAGTTTCTGGGAGAAAAGATGTGGAAGTTAGAGAAAATGAAACAAAGTTCAAAAGCTCAAACGAAACAAACTTTTGTTACATTTTCCCTGGACTTAAAACAGTATTGACCAGTCACACAAGACACAGTTTTAAAGTTGTCATTTCTAGGGTTGACATTCTGTTTGAATTTGGTGCTTGTGTACTAGCACATAGGAATTTTCAAATAAATTATTTCACTTGTTTAAAAGTGATCACCTAACAGAAAACTGGACTTTTACTATGGTAAACTATAAAAGTAAAGAAAGAAAAGATATGTCAACCAGATGCATCTTTTATTGAGGTTAAAAATTCATCTTTGTGAATCGTAAGCATAATGCAAAACTAGTTATATAATGAAAATATATCCATTTCCACTAGTGAAATATACCAGGTTCTTCCAAAAAGGAATTTTTGTTATGATTCAACAAGTGAATTTCGGTTTGGTTTTCTAGGAAAGTCTATGTGACAGGACCCCAGTGTTTTAATAGTGCTTCAAAAAATCTGGAAAATGCTGGGAGTAATTGTCAATCTCCTAGAGACAGTCTAAATCATCCAGTGCCAACAGGAATTATAAGCAGTTGCAGAAATAAGAAATAGAGCAAAAAAAGACTAGAGTATCTATACTTGTTTCTTGTCTTCCTCTCTCCCTCTTTCCTGCTTTCCCTGCTTCCTGCCCTCCCTCCTTCCTTTCTTTATTAGTTTTCCAGATCACCATTAGGGATTCCTAAAACACTTTATAAAAACATATTTATTATTCACTTACTTCATTGCCCTCCAATTCAAAAAACTCAAACTTCATAGAAATTCTGTACTGTGTTGGTGCGACCACTTGCCATATACAGTGTTTGTTGGGAGGGTATTCCTTGGGCCATCCTGGAGTGGTTATGGTGCCATTCAGCTTTGTAAGAAGTCCGCCACAAGCCGCTGGAAAGAAAGAAAAAGGAAAGTTTGTCCTAATAAATCTATCCCCTTCTTAGCACCTTTCCACTAATAATCAAACATCTCAGCATAAATTTCAACCATCTTCTGAATTTTTCAAAATTTAGAAAACTGCAGTCTTTAGTACAACAATTTGAATCATCCAATCCCATTTGTAAGTTTGGAGCCAAGAAAGTGATGGCTGAACTGCAACATTTTAGGTTCTTTTAAAGTTGTCTGAGCAATATAAAGAAACCTGGGTGTCAGTTTTCTTATCTTTTAAATGGATATGATATCTATACCATATGATTGCTGTAAAAATTCGTAAAAAGATATGTAAAGCCTATTGTAGTAAGACCAAAATCAATTACTTATTTCCCCAAACTCTTTCATTTTTTTTCCAAGACAAGAAACTCTTAGGAAGAGTTAGTTGAGCTAGCAGGCAAGGTAAACTATAGTAAATAGAGCATATTTGTTATTCCCAAAACTCCATTTAAACTGGTTTTCTTTCCCTTTTGGGTGATCTATTTAAAAGAGGTACTACAAGGAGATCAAAGCAGTCAGTTATAAATGAAATCAACCCTGAATATTTATTGGAAGGACTGATGCTGAAGCTCCAAATTTTGGCCATCTAATGGGAAGAACTGACTCATTGGAAAAGACCCTGATGATATGAAAAATTGAGGGCAAGAGGAGAAGGGGGCAACAGAAGATGAGATGGTTGGATGGCATCACTGACTCAATGGACATAAGTTTGAGCAAACTGCAGGAGATAGTGAAGGACAAGGGAAGCCTGGTGTGTTGCAGTCCATGGGGTTTCAAGGAGTCCAACATGACTGAGCAGCTGAACAACAACAACTATTTATGTTACCACTCATTCTTACTGATAGTGAAATTAGGAAAATTAGACTATTTAAAAGCAAGTTAAGTGAAAGGAAGGACTTCCCTCATAGTTCCGTCTGTAAAGAATCTGCCTGCAATGCAGGGGACCTGGTTTCGATTCCTGGGTTGGGAAGACCCTCTGGAGAAGGAAATGGCAACCCACTCCAGTGTTCTCACTTGGAGAATCCCGTGGACAGAGGAGCCTGGCGGGCTACAGTCCATGGGATTGCAAGAGTCAGACATGACATAGCGACTAAACCACCACCATCAGTGAAAGGAATGTATTATACACAGTTCCTAATTAATTCCTAAGGAGTCAAGAGTTAGCTAAAGTAATTGGTCTATTTAATTGTTTTTGTGTATATATGCATATACATGTACATCTGTGTATGCATGTTAACTAATATAAATATTATCATATTTATACATATATTTTTAAAGCTATCTGTACTTTCAGGTTTACCATATTTGATAAATTTCTAAAGTGTAAAAATATTTATGTTAGAGTCACAGAAATAGCCACATAACTTTCTTTTTATCTTGTATACAATATCCTCTGTTTTAAAGATAGTGTATTTTCTTTGTGATTGCATCTATTTTATTCTTGCTTAAAAAGGAGGCAGAAAGAGAGAAAGAGAATGAGACTGCATGAGAAAAAGGCATGGGTAGGGTTTCAGGCAGGGAACACCATGTGCAAATCCAGTCCCACCTTCGCAGGTCCTTCTGTCGGGTCCCAGCTCATAGCCAGGCTCACAGGAGCACTGGTAGCTGCCCAGCGTGTTCAGACAGTGCTGCTCACAGCCGCCACGGTCAGGCTTGGCACACTCATCTTCCTCTATAAGAGTGACAACAATTAGAGAACAGCTATTTTGTTTTTATATACTAATGTGTAAAATTTTTTGAAAATGTGATGTTTAATAGTTTTGAATGAAACTGAAACAATTGATTTCTTCAACAAAATAACAGGAAAAATTTGCAAGCCCTTGATGGATGACATAAGAATCCACGTCACTGCAACCTAAAAATTGTGTGAGAATCAGAAGGACTGGGTCAACTGATGATCACCTTATCTCAGACGCAGCATGTGTTTTTTTCTGAATTTAAAGTTAAAGGAGATTACTAAGACGTAGAGATTTTTCTGAATGAAATAAAAAACTTACTGAAAGAACATTAATTCATCTGTTCATTTCATAGTATAGTTTGCTAGGTAGCCTGAAAAATGCTTTTAAAGAAATAGCATTATTAATAAATAAATTATGGTGGCAAAAAATTAAAAAGGAAAAAAGTAAAAAAAATTTCTAGACCTCTTTAAATTAAAACATTCAGTATTTTTTATATAGAGATGTTGATTCAGAAAATACATAATTCCATATTTTATAAACATTAATTATTTTAATTGTATGTGGTAACATAAAAAATATACATAATAGACATGTGAAACATATATATTATTCTAAGAAAACACATATGACAAGGTACTTCATAATCTCACTCTTCAGGAATAACCTACTCTGAATTAAGAAAACAGTAAAAAATATTCTCTCGAGAAACTATCATCCAACCCAAGCGTTTTGATAACCAAATACAAACATCACATGAGAGACTCTTATAGTATGTTTGTTCTACTATAAAATATAACAAATGGGTAAGATTTAAAGTATGTAAATTTTAATAAATACTTTGAATACGTATACCCTAAGTGCCAAGGTTCTCTGCCTTTCAATTCAATGGTGAATAACACCCAGGGAAATCAATTTGCTCTTTGAACAACAAAAATGTCTAGATATTTTTCACACTTTGACAACTGAATTCATCACTTATTCTTTAAAATGTATCACAGAGGAAATTTATTTTCTCTATTAAAAATTTTATTCTACAATAACACAGTTAACCTAAATGTCTGAATTTTCAAGAAGCAAATCTGATGCCATTATTTACACTGAAACAGCTTTCTTTTTACCCTACAAATGTACATCATGCATGGGACACGAAAATAAAATATAATTATACAATTCAAAATTAAAAATAATCAGTAATAATTCTTTGTCAAAAAGACATTTTAAGGGATCAGAATATTCTACTAAGGAGGCCACACATTGTTTGTAATGTGGTAGAATGCTGCTCTCTAAGTATGGAAAGTGCTGCCACCTGGAAATAAATTGATTAAATATATGTCAGTAATCCCCTTCTGGTTATAAACTCTTTGCTGTTTATATTGCAAATATTTCCTCTTATCTAAATATCCCTTTCTGGGTTTTGCTATTTTGACTCTTTCCTAAAAACCGGACGATAGAAAATCCTAATGGATTTCCTATCCTGTGCTACAAATCTGTAGATTCTAGTTTTCTTTTTTTTTTAAACCAGTAAACTTTTCCATCAAAAACCATAAAAATATTGATATCTCTATGAAGACTGCATACTTCAGCCTTCAATATTACTCTATTTCTTCCCTGCCTCAAAGCTAAATACATTTACTACATAATACTATATTTATCCTTGACAAAGAGAAGCTTACATTTTAAATGATTCCAAATTACCTTTAAAAAAACTGGCAGCAAACCCTGCCTTGTTCACGGTTCCATCAGAAACAAACTTCATCCACAAGGTATTGGAGGTAGATCTGATATCTTCAGGTTTGTCATACCCACAAAAACGTCCTATCAAAGGACTACTTTCATTGGTTCCATCTCGAACTTCTAGATAGTCATAGGCACAATTGTCATGTCTTTCAATCTGTAATAGTAAAAATATGTGATCTATCTCATTAACAGACAAAACAGTTTCTATAAAAAGAGCATTATGTATTATCAGTGCCATGGTCCTAACTAACATGGCCATATAACAAATTATTTACACAAAAGAGAGCACTTCTGATGACTTGTGCATGGTAATATCACACTGTCCATGAATAAAGGGTGTATTAATCTGGTAAAGAAAGAGAAAATATCTATGAAAAAGTGTACCCACATGCATTAGGATCATAGAAGTTAGCTGCCTTTTAAAATGGGATGACCCAGAGGGATGATATGGGGAGGGAGGTGGGAGGGGGGTTCAAGATGGGGAACACATGACAAGATGGGGATTCATGTCAATGTATGGCAAAACCAATACAATATTGTAAAGTAATTAGCTTCCAATTAAAATAAATAAATTAAAAAAAATAAAATGGAATAAAAATACAAGTAGTAATTCTTTGGAAAACAGAATTTTAAAAATTCCAGCTTTAAAATTATCATTAGAAATCTGGGCTAGATATCCTATAAGCAATACATAATTTGTTCTGAAACATAACCAATAATTACAATAATTGCTCATAACTGATCAACAAAATCATTATTTTATCATTAGGCTGAATTCATATTTTATTGACAAATGTTGCATAGTTTCAGGTTATACATATCTTTCTGAAGGAAAATTTGATAATATGAGAATACAATTCTTCTTAGTCTATGAATCCTTTATCCATAGATAGCATAGCTGTGAGTGAGATGACTCCACTATGGAACTAGCACTAGCTGCCTTCTCAGAGTCACAGGGCTTGCTAAATGAGCCCTTTTACCTCAAATCTTTCCTTGTAACCTGTGCATCCTGGATGAGCTTAATCTCTTTCCTAAACAACTAAATGCAAATATTAGCTCAGACTGTTGGCCTATAAGGGGCTTCCCAGGTGACTCAGTGTTAAAGAATTCACCTGTCAAAGCGGGAGATGCAGGTTCAGTTAGGGAAAATACCCAGCAGAAGGAAATGGAAACCCACTCTAGTATTATTGCCTGGGACATACCAGGAACAGAGGAGCCTGGTGGACTACACACCATGGGGTCGCAAAGAGTCAGACACAACTTAGTGACTAAACAGCAGCACCTCCAGCAGCAACAGCATTGGCCTTTATAAAGGAGTGATGTTTGTGGACCTATGTTTTAGCTCTAAATTACTAAAAAATCTACAAATTGTTTTATAAATTATAAGACAATTTCTAAATAAATTCTTGCTTCTATATTTTTATAAAAAATGACAACCATAAAATCTTAATAGAGTCAACTACTTATTAAGTATTTGAAGCTGGAAAGCACAGTCATCTATAATTAATAAACCATGAAAAGTATCACATCTTTTCAACCATCATTCAACATACATTTCACTAATTTATGGAATTCTCCTCTTACAAAACAAATGTCAGGGAACATGTTCATTCCATGAACTACAATCTGTATGCATGAAACTGGTGGTAGAGTTGGCTGAAGAAGTCATTTTCTGATTTGTCAATACATTAACAATGATAGTCTTCATATTAGGCAGCATGAAGACAAACAGAAAAAATATACTTTGAAGCAGATTTGGTTAGAACTAAGTACTGCTTTTGCTGCTGCCCTTTTCCCAATCACAAATCAGGATCATTCATTTCTTCATTAAATGTTCACTGCCTGGTTCTACGCTGGGCATTCTTCTCATTCAGTATGCATAGTGTGCTTAGAATACTTCTCACTGCTCAGTATGCATCATTTGTCAAAGTAACAGAGCCTTGCACTCCTGGAAGCAAAGGAACAATAAACAAGGTAAATCATAATCATAAAATGTTGGAAAGTAATATATTCTGTAGAAAAACATGAAGTGAAAGAAGATAGGAAGCATGAAAAGTAGGGGTGGGGTGAGTGAAAGTTGCGATTTTAAATTATACTGTCAGTAGGAGCTCACTGGATTCATAATTCTGGATTTTCCCCTAAAAATGTACTCTCTTTGTGTATGGAATTATGGGAAAGAACTGGAAAATATTTGACATTAAAAAATCTCACTTTTAAAGCATACTTTTGGGACAGTAGCCATTAAATAGGAAAGTGAGGGAGAGCTAGCAGTTGCACGAGGAGTGAATCAGTCACCAGGGGTGACAAGGCTTTCCGACCAGGTTGGACATATCTTCTTCCTCAGTCTTTAACACACTCTTCAAAATCAGAATTCTCTGTAAATATGAGGACATTTCCAAATGGCCAAAGGCTTTTCTTTGGTTAAGGGGACATATAAAATAATATCTGAAACTCTCAAGGTATATAGCTTGATAAAAGAATAAGCAAAACTGAGCAATAACAAAACTGTAGGGAAAATAACCAAAGGTCTCAGCAAGCCAACCTATCTTAACCTGCTTGAGCAATACAAAATAAACTGCTTGCAACTCATGAATCATTTTGAAAGTGGAGGAAAAGGTTATATCAGAAGAGGAAAGGGAATGAGAACACACAATGAGGAAAGAAGCTGCCTGACATAGGTCAATTAATAGGAAAAAATCACATTGTTTCATATTAGAAGTCATACCAGAGGTTAAAAAAAAAAAGAAGGGTAACTTAAAAGGGTTTCGGTTTTTAATTACAGCATGAAGAAAATGAGATAGACAATACTGAAAACAAATTACACTTCATCAATGATTTAAAAGAAATAGGATAATGCATATTTCCCTGTATATAAAACTCACTTTGTTCCTTTAAGAGTTACATGAAAGGTCTCTTTAAATTTACAGCATATTCACTAGTTATACTTAGCAAAAATTTTAAATATTTTATATGATGTGAAGGTGCTCAGTCATGTCTGACTCTTTGCAATCCTGTGGATTGTAGCCTACCAGGCTCCTCCATCCATGGAATGTTCCTGGCAAGAGCACTGGAGTGGGTTGCCACTTCCGTCTCCAGGAGATCTTCCCAACCCTGGTCTCCTGCATTGCAGGCAGACTCTTTACCATCTGAACCACCAGAGAATTCCATTTTTAAAGTGTAAATATCTCATGGGTAAAATGTATAAAAATGATCAATTTTAAGATTGATTCTACCAGTACTTATTTATGAATTACATGTTACTTACATATTAAGTATCATGCACTTGGTATCTTGGGTAAAACAATAGAAATATAAACTGTGACCTCCATGATTTTTGTTTGCATATGGACTTGAGTCTGGGTGAGCTCCCGGAGTTGGTGATGGACAGGGAGGCCTGGCGTGCTGTGATTCATGGGGTCGCGGAGAGTCGGACACGACTGAGCGACTGAACTGAACTGAACTGAACTGAATTGAATGCAATATCAGCACAATAAATCTTCTCTATTGGTGTTAATTACAATTAATATCTCTTTAACTACATCTGCATAGCTGTAATGATGGTGAGCACAAAGGAGAGTTTGAGTTATTTTATTTACGTTATTTGTGTGACAGTTTTAGAGAATGATGGTGGTAGTTTAAGCCACTAAATTGTGTCCTGACTCTCGTGACTCCGTGTACTGTAGCCCTCCAGGCTACTCTGTCCATGGGGTTCTCCAGGCAAGAATACTGGAGCGAGTTGTCGTTTCCTTCTCCAGTATAGAGAATAGGTAGAAATAGATATGTTCAAAGCTAAAAAGTGTATAAGTTCCTTGATGTTACATTACCCTAGGTATACTGGGGAAAAGAACACCAAAGTCAATAATTCATAAAGACAAAAAAAAAAAAAAAAGAAAAAAAGAAAAAGTTCCTTCTTGCTTTGAAGCATGGACATCGTTCACAGATCTGGACTCCGAATGCAGTGTCACACGCAATTACACATTAGCAAATGTTATGGTGGTGCGCGCCTATTATAGACTTTAAGGTAGTCAGAGCACACCCACTTAGGAGCGGCGAGTTTACCATAAAGTACATAGACCTAATGTGCATACATGTAAAACAAGAAAAGCGATATTAAGCTCTGAAGATGTTTTTAGGAAATTGACGTATAAATGGTACTGGAAGTAGATCCAATACACGGAGAAGGAAAAACAAGTACAAACCTTAGGCAGAAGGGATGGATATTACATTTCATTACTAAGTGGAGGGTCCATGTTTTTACTGGTATGTTAGAGAAGAAGCATCGAAAAGCTAAGTTCTTTTATTTAGCAAGATCTGAAATCAAATATAATTTAAAATAGCCAGCCTCTCACTCTAACACTGCCAGCCAGGACAGAGCTCTGTGGTTAGTGACAGGGTGGGGCAGAGATTGGGGTGTGTGTGGGGGAGCTCTAAGACTGAAGGAATGCTAACCCTGGAGCAAGATATCAGGCCCGGGCTTCAGGGCCATTCACACACTGTGCTTTCATTTTATAATCAAATTTCCAAATAAATTTGACATTCCAAAACATCTACTGCAATATCTAGTTATTTGTAAAAACCTCTGAAATGTCCAAATTTCCTAGGGAAATTTGGTTTTAGTGAAAGCTTTCCCATACTCCTTGAAAAATTGAAACTAAAATTACCATATGATTCATCAATTCCACTTTCAGGTATACGTTTGGAAAATTGAAAGCATGGTGTTGGAGATATTTGTGCATCCATGTTCACAGCAGCATTATCCATAATAGCCAAGGGGTGAACACAATCCTAATAACCATCAGAGGATGAATGGAAAAGCAAACTGTGGACTATACATACAATGGGATATTAGCCTTAAAAAGGAAGGAAATCCTTTCATGTGCTATGGCATAGATGAACCTTGAGGATATTACAGTTAGTGAAATTTAAAAAGTCACACAAAATTCAAATACTGTATGATTTCACTTTAACAAGGTACCTAGAGTAGTCAAATTCACAGATAAATAAAGCAACAGTGATTTCCCTGGGCTGCGGGGAGCATGGACGGGGAATTGTTGCTTTCTGGGTAAACAACTGCAGTTTACAGCATGAAAAGAGTTGTAGAGGTTGATTACACAATGCGACTGTACTTAACACTACTGTGTTGTACATGTGTTATGTCTATTTTACCGTAATAAGTCTTCAGTGAGTGGTAGGACATAATTTCAAAATATAATTAATACTATGACTACATAAATGATTAAACTTTTATAGTTAATATAACTTAAAATTCTTTGGCCACCTCATGCGACGAGTTGACTCACTGGAAAAGACTCTGATGCTGGGAAAGGTTGGGGGCGGGAGGAGAAGGGGACGACGGAGAATGAAATGGCTGGATGGCATCACCGACTCTGTGGACATGAGTTTGAGTGTACTCCGGGAGTTGGTGATGGACAGGGAGGCCTGGCGTGCTGTGATTCATGGGGGCGCGGAGAGTCGGACACGACTGAGCGACTGAACTGAACTGAACTGAACTTAAAATTCTATACACTTGGAACAATTTTAAGTCATTAATGTTGCTTTAGGAGAAGATGTTAAAGAACAGTATGACTAACAAAAACAATCAAGATTAGCACGTGTTATTAAAAACAAATTAATTTTAATAATGTGAAAAATGTAGTAAAGTTGTGATAAAGCTATAACAAGAGGAATTTTAAATAAAAAGGAAAAATGTTTAATAGGATGGTTATTTTAAAATGTACTGTCATGTTTAATATTTTATTAATTAATATTATTTTTATTAGTACTTCTCCAGGTGATCTTCCTGACCAACATTGAAGTATTGAACCTGGGTCCCCTGCATTGCAGGCAGACTCTTCATGCCCTGAACCATCAGAGAACCCCTTATTATTACTATTTGCACTATTAGTACTTAATGAATATTGTCAACTAAAAATTGTCACCTGCTATTGGCACTTGCCATCTACCTCTACAAGGATTAAATCATATGCTGCTGCAGCTTCTTATTTTCAATACTCCCTGAAAGGAGTTCAGGGTGGAGAGTAGAAACGAGTTACTCTATGCTTGAGGTGGGGAGTAGGATGGTGGAGAACTAGCAAAGACAGGTCTTCAAATAGATGTTTTCAGGAACTGATTTTACAAGCCCAATTCTTGTATCTCCCCATATCTAGAAAAGCACTAAAACCCTTCATGGTGATGACTATTGTTCCTGACTAGCAAAAGTTTCATAAGACTAGTAGAAACCTTTTGGAAAATTGTGTGCTTGATTGCATGCATTCTCCCTTCACCAAAATAACATCTATGCTGACCTTTCCCCCTTGCCTCTTTGGAGCAGTCGCTCTTAGAGTCTGCAGTGCTCATTTTGCCCCAAATAAAACTAACTCACTACTCTCACACTGTGCATATTTTTAAGTAGACAATTTTGATACTATAGTGGAGAAAAACAAACATGATCAACTATGTGGAAATCAAAATCATTAGGTGTGGTTAGGTTTAATTTCATATGATTCAGGTTTTCCAGTGCTGCCATTTGATTTTTTTTTCTTCATGACACAATAATTTTTAACTCACTCATGAATTTAGTAAAGATTCATTGAAAACCTATAATGGCCAGATAATAAATATACACTTGATAGTATATAAACATTGATGAATTAACAGACATGTCCCTGACTGATAGACATTTACTGATTAAATAATACAAATGTACAAATGACAATAGCTATGAAGGGAAAGAATTTAATGCCATGAGAGAATATCTATGCTTCATCTTGCTCCCAAGACAAAATGGGTGCGTGAGTGCCAGGCCATAGAACTGCACTATTAATCACAGGGCTACCAATTAAGAATTGTGTAACCTTGGGCAAGTTTATTTAATCTAACCTTTCAGAGTAGACTGATAGTCTAAAGTATTCAATAAAATTATGATGAGGTACTTAATTCTCTTTTATAGTTATTAACCAAAACACTGGTTCAGTTCAGTTCAGTTCAGTTGCTCAGTCTTGTCCGACTCTTTGCGACCCCATGAATCACAGCACGCCAGGCCTCCCTGTCCATCACCAACTCCCGGAGTTCACTCAAACTCATGCCCATCGAGTCGGTGATGCCAACCAGCCATCTCATTCTTTGTCGTTCCGTTCTTCTCCCGCCCCCAATCAGGGAAGGCTATTATCTACTCCGGTATTCTGGTCTGGAGAATTTCAGGTTCTATCTAGGCCATAGGGTTGCAAAGAGTCAGACATGACTGAAAGACTTTCACTTTCACCAATACATTAATATATTATTAGCCAAATATCCAAAGAAATAGTGCAGGGCAAGAATAAAAATGTTAACTATTTAAGATCTTCCTAGTTCACTCACAAAGATGAGCCTACTTAATTTAAACTAATATAAAATATTTAAAGGAATTAAAGGATTACTCTTAACTGAGTAATTCATAAAGTGTAGCTGAACCTTGAACAATGTAGGAGTTAGAGGTGTCAACCTAATGAAAAAAAACTGGAACGGCAATCTCTTCCTCAAAAACAAAGGAACTGATAAATGACTCACTGAAGAGAAAGAGGCTGAGGCAGTTTGGAGATATTAGCCATTTAAACCCTAGTTTTTTGACTTTACATATTGTGATCTCTAATCAAACACAAACTGCATATAAGTTGATAACTGTAGTTCAGACCTGTGTATTTCAGGGTCAACTGTGCCAAGATTAAAAACAAAAAAAACTTTTGTATGTGGTTTATAAAGTTGCTAGTAAGGATGAGGAAAACTATTACACACTATGGTTTTCAGAAGCAGGGTATAACCAAATCATAATGTACAGAAAAACTGACAAGTGCCTCAAGTGTAATACCACGTAAATAAATGTATGTAGGAATTTTAATTAAACATAAGTAAGCTCTGGATTTGTTTCATTTACTTTCTGCTTTATTGACATTTTTTTGAAGTTGTATTATAGCCTCCCCAACGTTTTTTCTTATGTATTTCTTCATACTGAAAATGCTCAAGTGAAGTAGTAGTATCGAATCTGCTTTACCAACACTACTGTTGAAAAGAAGACATGTTCTTCAAAATGATTTTAGACACTATTTACATTCATGTACAAATTCATTTCGGTACTGTTCTTAGGATCAATGTATTAGTAACTACTAGAGAAGAAAATTGTCCCAAAGGGTATGATTATAGATATATTAGGACTCTTATTACCACCCATATAGCATCCTTTCCTGCTCATATATACCTGAAATTCATAACAAAAGCACTTGTTCAGATTCCTTTCTGTACTTACAATTAAAACCTAAGTAGCATTAGGAAAGGTGAGTATTCATGACATACATTCACAGAAAGGCATAAATAATGAACAGCCAGAAAGTGCTTTATAGTAGATTTCAACAGAACTAGCTTTTCTTAAAGACCTTTTTATCTGAAAGGGGAGAGAGTAACACAGGGAATAAAAAAGTTACAAAAATAGAAAGTGTTTGAAAAAAATCAAAGAGTGATATCAGTAAATAAAAATGGTTTTGTCAGAAAAAGACATGAAACACTGAGAAAGAGTAAAGACCATTTTAAAATTATACATTTTCAATAAAAAATGTATTAACTGTATATTGAAAATATAATATCTAAACAAAATAAATTGATTTAAACAGATAACTGACTAACTGAAACAAACCATCTAATGAACATTCAGTTCAGTTCAGTTCATTCGCTCAGTCGTGTCTGACTCTTTGCGACCCCGTGAAGCGAAGCATGCCAGGCCTCCCTGTCCATCACCAACTCCCGGAGTTAACTCAAACTCATGTCCATCGAGTCGGTGATGCCATCCAGCCATCTCATTCTCTGTTGTCCCCTTCTCCTCCTGCCCCCAATCCCTCCCATCATTAGATCAAATTAAAAATCTATACAGTCAGTTCTCAGTATTCACCGTAGTTGAGTTCAACTAATTCACTGAAAACACTGAGTTAGCGAGTACTGAGTCGTAGCTCCTGGGTAAATACAGGGTTAGGTTCTTGAGAGGTTCTGGTCACAAAAGTTTTGCAAATAAATCAATATTTAGCCTTGCTTTATATGTGTTTCTGTTTAAAATCACCTCCACAGATATTCCAGTTCATTAACCCTGAACTGAGGACCAAGAGTGCTATAATACATGCTTTAAAAGTCTAAGACAAAGATTTACTCCATGAGGCATATGGACAATAGTGTTTGATAAAACTTTAAGCAGATGATTTGGGAGAATGGCATTGAAATATGTATATTATCATATGTGAAACGAATCGCCAGTCCAGATTCAATGCATGATACAGGATGCTCAGGGCTAGTGTATTGGGATGAACCAGAGGGATGGGATGGGGAGGGAGGTGGGAGGGGGGTTCAAGTTGGGGATCACACGTACACCCGGGGCAGATTCATGTCAATCTATGGCAAAACCAATACAGTTATGTAAAGTAATTAGCCTCCAATTAAAATAAATAAATTAAAAAAAACAAAACTTTAAGCAGAGTATTGCTTGATATAACTCACAGTATGAGAGTATCATCCTGGCTGTTGTGTGGGTATCAGGATATGTAAGGCAAAAGCAGAGAAGTGAAGAATGCACCAAGTTACAAAGTGAGTGGCAGTGATCAGAGCAGTGGTGGCAAGAAAGTAAACGTAAAATGATCATATATATATAGGATATCTTGAATACAAAGCAAATGGAATATGCTGATGAAATGGCCTTGGGGTTTAAGAGAAAGAGTGGAATTAGAAATATTCCTTGAGTAAATAGTGACATGGGGAGTCCCCAGTGGCTTAGTGGTAAAGAATCTACCTGCAATCAAGGAAATTCAGGGTCAATCCCTGGGTGAGAAAAATCCCCTGGAGAAGGAAATGGCAATCCACGCCAGTATTCTTTTTATTTTTTTTATTGTTTTATTGATTATTATTTTTTAAAATTTATTTATTTTAATTGGAGGCTAATTACTTTACGTTACTGTATTGGTTTTGCCATACATTGACATGAATCTTGTTTAGGAAATCACAGGAACAGAGGAGTCCATGGGGTTGCAAAACAGTTGAACATGACTTGGTGACTAAATGCCAATAGCAAAATAGTGACATGCTGAAACATTAAATATTGAAATAGGGAAGATTAAAGATGATTGGGTTAGTGTGAGTAAGACTAAACAATCAAAGTTGGTGTTAGTGTTAGTCAAAGATAAGAGACCTACTAGACAATCAAATATGTCCAGTGTATAAATAAAGGAGGAAAAAACATAAGGAAAAAAAGCAAAATGAAGAAAGGACAGGAAACTGGAGACAATAAATAAAATATACTATCAATGAAGCTATTATATGACATGACCTTACTTCAGTTTCAAAGCGTAATAACAACTTATTCATCCACTTAATCAACAAGTGTTTATTAAATGACTACGCTGTGTCAAGCATGGTTCTGAGTGCCTGAGGTATAAATATTTCCTATTTGTACTTACATTATCCTATTTTTAAAGAATGCCACTCTTACTATATTGATATATCGAAACAAAAAAAGAAACAGAAAATCAAAAAATTGCAAACCAGCTAAGTCAGCAATTTCCACATCTCAGATTTTAGATGCATCAAATGAATGCATTTGCTAATATCACTTCTGTAATAGAATTTTATAAAACACTGAAGTATTGTTGGAAGACAGTTCTTCTCAATGTTTTCAACAGCAGAAAATACATCTAATGTGGTCATTAGATAATCTTTCAATGAACAAGTTGTTTTGGTCTAAAAAGTGGGTGAATCCTAAACAATCTTAGTACTCTTTACAACAAAGTGATCTATTTCAATAACGTCTTCAATCCAATAAAATTTTAAAATTAAAATGTGAATCAAATAATCTCAGAACCAAGACTTCCAAAAATGCAAAGTGGTCAGGGGCATAAACATCTTGATCATAGGAGAAAAGAGAATTTTTTCATGATTAAAAAGAAATATGCTAAAAATTAAAGGTACAAGCAAAGAAGTAGAGAAGAACCAAAAAATATATTACAGAGATTACAGGTGAGGGAATGACGTTCTCTGGGCTTTCGAGTAACCCCTGTATCCCCCTGGGGTTCCTGCTTTGGGGACTGAGACACCTCACATCACCAATTCTGGCAAGTATATCTTGACAGTAAGTGGGGTTCTCGGCAGACTTCTGATCACTCGGACAGTAAGTAGTACCTCTAACCAGTAAAGGAATAATCTCCGATAATGGCATCTTGATCTCTCCCTGGACCTACTGCCAGCACCTCATCACTCCTATCTACTTTGCTTTGGGCTCTCAATTTCTAGTCTGATTCTATAATTTAAGCATACTTAGGGGTTCTGACGGAGAAGGCAATGGCAAGCCACTGCTCGTGGCTGGTGTGCAGGGATGACCCAGAGGGAGGATAAAGGGAGGAGGGAGGTGGGAGGGAGGTTCAGGAGGGGGAACTCATGTACACCCGGGGCGGATTCATGTCAATGTATGGCAAAACCAACCAATATAATATTGTAAAATAATTAGCCTCCAATAAAAAATAAATTTAAAAAAAAAAGAAAATCGCATGGACGGAGGAGCCTGGTGGGCTGCAGTCCATGGGGTCGCTACTAGTCGGACACCACTGAGCGACTTCACTTTCAATTTTCACTTTCACGCATTGGAGAAGGAAATTGCAACCCACTCCAGCGTTCTTGTCTGGAGAATCCCAGGGAAGGCAGAGCCTGGTGGGCTTCCGTCTATGGGGTCGCACAGAGTCGGACACTACTGAAGTGACTTAGCCACAGCAGCAGCAGCAGGGGCTCTGAACAAGTTCTCATGTCTCTTGGCTTCTCACCCCTTACTCAGTTCTCCCCGTCACACAAAAATGACTCATTAGCTAGCACAGTAGTTTTGGATGCAGATTTTGCTCCAGGATTCTGACTGGCCTTTGGTTTATTCTGTCCTCATCTAATAATGCAATTTTGGTGCTGATTTCTTCCCCGGTAAATATTTTTGATGAAGTCATAATCTCCTAAGAATATTTAAATCCCTGTTTTTGATATAAACAATTATTTTCTGCATAATAATAAAAAAGGTGAAAAATGGATTTTCCCCCTAAAGACAACAGAAAAAGATGAGCTACCTTTAGCCTCTTAGTTTAGAGGAGAAATAATTTTTTTTTTTTTTTTTTTATGGACACTTCAAGCACTCTTGTGAAACAAGCCTGGTCATTTTTCAAAAGAAACCATTGTCAGTACTTCAAACATTTTGATTCAAAAGCACAGATAATGTAAGCTCACTTTAATCTTCTTGAAAATGTCTGCAATGAGAGGAACAAAGGAAAAAAAAAAAACTCTCTCGCTCTTGATGTTGCATTTTATAGGCAATCTTTTGCTTCTTCACTGATTCCATAGTTCTTACTTCCTTAAATGCACTGTCATTTATGGAGGATGTGCAGCCACAAAGGCTGCCTGAAGAACTTTACCTCAAAGGCCTGAAAGATCAGGCCGACGTAGCAGTCTTCTGACACTGCTATTTTCCACACACATTCCTTCATTGGCCTGTAGTCATCAGGATAATTAGGAGACTGAATCTGTCCTTCATTTTTATGTATCTCACCTCCACAGATAGCTGAGGAAAGCAAAAATAAATAAATAAGCCTAGACATGCAATTTCATTTCCATTTTCTTCTAAGATAGCACTTTAGTTCAGTGCCTGTAGCTGAACATATAAAGATCAGGTTATAAAAGTCAAGGTTGGCTGGCTGCCAATACTTTTATCAACCAAGTATTTCGTTGATTAAAAAAAAAAAACAAACTAGCCACTTAGCTATAAATATTAAATGACAGTCAGCGAAGGAAAATAAGACGTTTTAACCACTGTTAATTCACACCTTTACAAAAACAAACCTCTTTGTTAGATTTAAAAACCTTTTGAAATTTTAAAATTTATTCTGAGTAAGTTTGCTCTGTGAGTCCCTGAATTTCTTCTTTTGGTTTTTTGACCTCAGTCAGTGGAAGAGCTCATCAGGAGAGAAGCTGCACAGAACTCCCTGGGCCCCTGGTGTGACCAGGCCTCATGCGCAACAACTGTGGCTCCACCCAATTCAAACTCTTTATGACCACACAGCTAATCTCTGAGACAAATGCTCCTGTTTTCTTAAAATTCTAGGGGAACCCCATAAGGATAACAGCTGATCTTTCAACAGAAACTCTTCAGAACAGGAGGGAATGGCAGGGCATACTTAAGTGATGAAAGAAAATAACCTACAGCCCAGATTACTGTACCCAGCAAGGATCTCATTCAAATATGAAGGAGAAATCAAAAGCTTTACAGACAAGCAAAAGCTGAGAGAATTCAACATCACCAAACTAGCTCTCCAACAAATGCTAAAGGACTTTCTCTAGACAGGAAACACAGAAAGGGTGTATAAACTCAAACCCAAAACAATAAAGTAAATGGTAACAGGATCATACTTATCAATAATTACCTTCAATGTAAATGGGTTGAATGCCCCAACCACAAGACAAAGACTGGCTGAATGGATACAAAAACAATACCCCTATATATGTTGTCTACAAGAGACCCACCACAAAACGAGGGACACATACAGATTAAAAGTGAAGGGCTGGAAAAAGATATCCCACGCAAATAGAGACCAAAAGAAAGCAAGAGTAGCAATACTTATATCAGATAAAATAGACTTTAAGACAAAGGCTGTGAAAAGAGACAAAGAAGGACACTACATAATGATCAAAGGATCAATCCAAGAAGAAGATATAACAATAATAAACATATACGCATACAACATAGGAGCACTGCAATATGTATGACAAATGCTAACAAGTATGAAAGGGGAAATTAACAATAACACAATAAGAGTGGGAGACTTTAATACCCCACTCACACCTATGGATAGATCAACTTAACAGAAAATTAACAAGGAAACACAAACGTTAAATGACACAATAGAACAGTTAGACCTAATAGATATCAATAGGACATTTCACCCCAAAACAATCAATTTCACCTTCTTCTCAAGCGCACACGGAACCTTCTCCAGGATAGATCACATCCTGGGCCATAAATCTAGCCTTGGTAAATTCAAAAAAAAATGAAATCATTCCAAGCATCTTTTCTGACCACAATGCAGTAAGACTAGATCTCAATTACGCTGCTGAATAACAAACAAATCATGGAAGAAATCAAAAAAGAAATCAATATATGCATAGAAATGAATGAAAATGAAAACACAACAACCCAAAACCTCTGGGACACTGTAAAAGCAGTGCTAAGGGGGAAGTTCATAGCAATACAGGCACACCTCAAGAAACAAGAAAAAAGTCAACTAAATAACAACTCTACACTTAAAGCAACTAGAAAAGGAAGAAATTAAGAACTCCACGGTTAGTAGAAGGAAAGAAATCATAAAAATTAGGGCAGAAATAAATGCAAAAGAAACAAAAGAGACCATAGCAAAAATCAACAAAGCCAAAAGCTGGTTCTTTGAGAAGGTAAATAAAATTGACAAACCACTAGCCAGACTCATCAAGAAACAAAGGGAGAAGACCCAAATCAATAAAATTAGAAATGAAAATGGAGAGATCACAACCGACAACACAGATACAAAGGATTATAAGAGACTACTATCAGTAATTATATGCCAATAAAATGGACAACTTGGAAGAAATGGAAAAATTCTTAGAAAAGTACAACTTTCCAAAACTGAACCAGGAAGAAATAGAAAATCATAACAGACCCATCACAAGCACAGAAATTGAAACTGTAATCAGAAATCTTCAGGCAAACAAAAGCCCAGGTCCAGATGGCTTCACAGCTGAATTCTACCAAAAATTTAGAGAAGAGCTAACACTTATCCTACTCAAACTCTTCCAGAAAATTTCAGAGGAAGGTAAACTTCCAAACTCATTCTATGAGGACACCATCACCCTAATACCAAAACCTGACAAAGATGCCACAAAAAAAGAGAACTACAGGCAAATATTACTGATGAACATAGATGCAAAATTCCTTAACAAAATTCTAGCAATCAGAATCCAAAAACACATTAAAAAGATCATACATCATGACCAAATGGGCTTTATCCCAGGGATGCAAGGATTCTTCAATATCCGCAAATCTATCAATGTAATACACCACATTAACAAATTGAAAAATAAAAACCATATGATTATCTCAATAGATGCAAAGAAAGCCTTCGACAAAATTCAACCTCCATTTATGATAAAAACCCTCCAGAAGGCAGGAATAGAAGGAACAAACCTCAAAATAATAAAAGCTATATATGACAAACCCACAGCAAACATTATCCTCAATGGTGAAAAATTGAAAGCGTTTCCCCTAAAGTCAGGAACAAGACAAGGGTGCCCACTCTCACCACTACTATTCAACATGGTTTTGGAAGTTTTGGCCACAGCAATCAGAGCAGAAAAAGACATAAAAGGAATCCAAATCAGAAAAAAGAAGAAAAACTCTCACTGTTTGCAGATGACATGATCCTCTATACAGAAAACCCTGAAGACTCTACCAGAAAATTACTAGAGCTAATCTATGAATACAGTAAAGTTGCAGGATTTAAAATCAACACACAGAAATCCCTTGCATTCCTATACGCTAATAATGAGAAAATAGAAAGAGAAATTAAGGAAACTATTCCATTCACGGTTGCAGCAAAAAGAATAAAATACTTAGGAATATATTTACCTAAAGAAACAAAAGACCTATATATAGAAAACTATAAAACACTGGTGAAGAAATCAGAGAGGTACTAATAGATGGAGAAATATATCGTGTTCACGGATTGGAAGAATAAATATTGTGAAAATGAATATATCACCCAAAGTATTTTCTAAGTTCAATGCAATCCCTATCAAGCCATCAATGGTGTTTTTCACAGAGCTAGAACAAATAATTTCACAATTTCTATGAAAATACAAAAACCCTCGAATAGTCAAAGCAATCTTGAGAAAGAAAAATGGAACTGGGGGAATCAACCTGCCGGACGTCAAGCTGTACTACAAAGCCACAGTCATCAAGATAGTATGGTACTGGCATAAAGACAGAAATATAGATCAATGGAACAAAATAGAAAGCCCAGAGATAAATCCATGCACCTATGGACACTTTATCTTTGACAAGGGAGGCAAGAATATTCAATGAAGTAAAGACAATCTCTTTAACAAGTGGTGCTGGGAAAACAAGTCAGTTCAGTTCAGTTCAGTTGCACAGTCGTGTCCGACTCTCCGCGACCCCATGAATCACAGCACGCCAGGCCTCCATGTCCATCACCAAATCCCGGAGTTCACTCAAACTCATGTCCACAGAGTCGGTGATGCCATCCAGCCATCTCATTCTCTGTCGTCCACTTCTCCCGCCCCCAAACTGTCCCAGTATAAGAGTGTTTTCCAGTGAGTCAACTCGTCGCATGAGGTGGCCAAAGTATTGGAGTTTCAGCTTTAGCATCAGTCCTTCCAATGAACACCCAGGACTGATCTCCTTTAGAATGGACTGGTTGGATCTCCTTGCAGTCCAAGGGACTCTCAAGAGTCTTCTCCAACACCACAGTTCAAAAGCATCAATTCTTCGACGATCAGCTTTCTTCACAGTCCAACTCTCACATCCATACATGACCATGGGAAAAACCATAGCCTTGACTAGACAGACCTTTTGGCAAAGTAATGTCTCTGCTTTTTAATATTCTATCAAGGTTGGTCATAACTTTCCTTCCAAGGAGTAAGCGTCTTTTAATTTCATGGCTGCAATCAGCATCCGCAGTGATTTTGGAGCCACCCAAAATAAAATCTGACACTGTTTCCACTGTTTCCCCATCTATTTCCCATGAAGTGATGGGACCATTTGCCATGATCTTTGCTTTCTGAATGTGGAGCTTCAAGCCAATCTTTTCACTCTCCTCTTTCACTTTCATCAAGAGGCTTTTTAGTTCCTCTTCACATTCTGCCATAAGGGTAGTGTCATCTGCATATCTGAGGTTATTGATATTTCTACCGGCAATCTTGATTCCAGCTTGTGTTTCTTCGAGCCCAGCGTTCCTCATGAAGTACTCTGCATATAAGTTAAATAAGCAGGGTGACAATATACAACCTTGACGTACTCCTTTTCCTATTTGGAACCAGTCTGTTGTTCCATGCCCAGTTCTGACTGTTTCTTCCTGACCAGCATACAAGTTTCTCAAGTGACAGGTCAGGTGGTCTGGGATTCCCATCTCTTTCAGAATGTTCCACAGCTTATTGTGATCCACACAGTCAAAGGCCTTGGCATAGTCAATGAAGCAGAAATAGGTGGTTTTCTGGAACTCTCTTGCTTTCTCCATGATCCAGCAGATGTTGGCAATTTGATCTCTGGTGCCTCTGCCTTTTGTAAAACCTGCTTGAACATCTGGGAGTTCACGGTTCACATATTGCTGAAGCCTGGTTTGGAGAATTTTGAGCATGACTTTACTAGCATGCAAGATGAGTGCAATTGTGCGGTAGTTTGATCATTCTTTGGCATTGCTTGTCTTTGGGATTGGGATGAAGACTGACATTTTCCAGTCCTGTGGCCACTGCTGAGTTTTCCAAAGTTGCTGGCATATTGAGTGCAGCACTTACACAGCATCATCTTTCAAGATTTGAAATAGCTCAATTGGGATTCCATCACCTCCACTAGCTTTGTTCGTAGTGATGCTTTCTAAGGCCCACTTGACTTCACATTCCAAGACGTCTGGCTCTAGGTCAGTGATCACGTTATCGTGACTATCTTGGTCGTGAAGATCTTTTTTGTACAGTTCTTCTGTGTATTCTTGCCACCTCTTATTAATATCTTCTGCTTCTGTTAGGT
Source organism: Moschus berezovskii (assembly GCF_049115385.1). Classification (NCBI taxonomy): domain Eukaryota; kingdom Metazoa; phylum Chordata; class Mammalia; order Artiodactyla; family Moschidae; genus Moschus; species Moschus berezovskii. Next base: position 3,710,698 of record NC_142478.1, on the reverse strand, counting down.
CCATACCATTTCTGTCCTTTATCGAGCCCATCTTTGCATGAAATGTTCCCTTGGAATCTCTAATTTTCTTAAAGAGATCTCTTGTTTTTCCTATTCTGTTGTTTTCCTCTATTTCTTTGCATTGATCGCTGAGGAAGGCTTTCTTATCTCTCTCCTCGCTGTTCTTTGGAACTCTGCATTCAGATGCTTATATCTTTCCTTTTCTCCTTTGCTTTTTGCTTCTCTTGTTTTCACAGCTATTTGTAAGGCCTCCTCAGACAGCCATTTTGCTTTTTTTCATTTCTTTTCCATGGGGATGGTCTTGGTCCCTGTCTCCTGTACAATGTCATGAACCTTCGTCCATATTTCATCAGGCACTCTGTCTATTAGATCTGGTCCCTTAAATCTATTTCTCACTTCCACTGTATAATCATAAGGGATTTGATTGAGGTCATATCTGAATGGTCTAGTGGTTTGCCCTACTTTCTTCAATTTCAGTCTGAATTTGGCAATCAGGAGTTCATGATCTGACCACAGTCAGCTCCTGGTCTTGTTTTTGCTAACTGTATAGAGCTTCTCCATCTTTGGCTGCAAAGAATATAATCAATCTGATTTCAGTGTTGACCATCTGGTGATGTCCGTGTGTAGAGTCTTCTCTTGTGTTGTTGGAAGAGGGTGTTTGCTATGACCAGTGTGTTCTCTTGAAAAAACTCTATTAGCCTTTGCCTTGCTTCATTTTGTCATCCAAGGCCAAATTTGCCTGTTACTCCAGGTGTTTCTTGACTTCCTACTTTTATATTCCAGCGCCTATAATGAAAAGGACATCTTTTTTGCATGTTAATTCTAAAAGGTCTTGTAGGTCTTCATAGAACCATTCAACTTCGGCTTCTTCAGCATTACTGGTTGGGGCATAGGCCTGGAGTACTGTAATATTGAATGGTTTGCCTTGGAAATGAACAGAAATCATTCTGTTGTTTTTAAGATTGCATCCAAGTACTGCATTTCGGGCTCTTTTGTTGACCATTTGACCATCCATTTCTTCTAAGGGATTCCTGCCCACAGTAGTAGATATAATGGTCATCTGAGTTAAATTCACAAATTTCAGTCCATTTTAATTCACTGATTCCTAGAATGTCTATGTTCACTCTTGCCATCTCCTGTTTGACCACTTCCAATTTGCCTTGATTCTTGGACCTACCATTCCAGGTTCCTATGCAATATTGCTCTTTATAGAACCGGGCCTTGCTTCTATCACCGGTCACATCCACAACTGGGTATTGGTTTTGCCTTTGCTCCATCCCTTTATTCCTTCTAGAGTTATTTCTCCACTGATCTCCAGTAGAATACTGGGCACCTACCGACCTGGGGAATTCCTCATTCAGTATTCTATCATTTTGCCCTTTGATACTGTTCATGGGGTTCTCAAGGCAAGTATACTGAAGTGGTTTGCCATTCCCTTCTCCAGTGGACCACATTCGGCTGTGGTCCATGTGATCAGATCGACTAGTTTCCTGTGATTTGATTTCAGTGTGTCTGCCCTCTGATGCCCCCTCGCATTACCTACCATCTTATTTGGGTTTCTCTTACCTTGGGCGTGGGATATCTCTTCACAGCTGCTCCAAGAAAGTGCAGTCGCTGCATCAGCCACTTGTAAAAGAAGGAAACTAGAACACTCCCTAACACCTTACACAAAAATAAACTCAAAATGGATTAAAGATCTAAATGTAAGACCAGAAACTATAAAATTCCTAGAGGAGAACATAGGCAAAACACTCTCCAACATAAATCACAGCAGGATCCTCCATGACCCACCTCCCAGAATATTAGAAATAAAAGCAAGAACAAACAAATGGGACCTAATTAAAATTAAAAGCTTCTGCACAGCAAAGGAAACTATAAGCATGGTGAAAAGACAGCCTTCAGAATGGGAGAAAATAATAGCAAATGAAGCGACTGACAACGGATTAATCTCAAAAATATACAAGCAACTCCTGCATCTCAATTCCAGAAAAATAAACGACCCAATCAAAAAATGGGCCAAAGATCTAAACAGACATTTCTCCAAAGAAGACATATAGATGGCTAACAAACACACAAAAAGATGCTCAACATCCCTCATAATCAGAGAAATGCAAATCAAAACCACAATGAGGTACCATTTCACGCCAGGCAGAATGGCTACTATCCAAACGTCTACAAACAATAAATTCTGGAAAGTGTGTGGAGAAAAGGGAACCCTCTTACACTGTTGGTGGGAATGCAAACTAGTACAACCACTATGGAGAACAGTGTGGAGATTCCTTAAAAAACTGGAAATAGAACTGCCATACCACCCAGCAATTGCACTCCTGGGTATACACACCAAGGAAACCAGAACTGAAAGAGACATATGTACTCCAGTGTTCATTGCAGCACTGTTTATTATAGCCAGGACATGGAAGCAACCTAGATGTCCATCTGCAGACGAATGGATAAGAAAGCTGTGGTATATTTACACAATGGAGTATTACTCAGACATTAAAAAGAATACATTTGAATCCGTTCTAATGAGGTGGATGAAACTGGAGCCTATTATACAGAGTGAAGTAAGCCATAAAGAAAAACACCAATACAGTATATTAACGCATATATATGGAATTTAGAAAGATGATAACAATAACCCTGTATACGAGACAGCAAAACAGACACAGATGTATAGAATAGTCTTTTGGACCCTGTGGGAGAGGGTGAGGGTGGGATGATTAGGGAGAATGGCATTGAAACATGTATATTATCATATGTGAAACGAATCCCCAGTCCAGGTTCGATGAATGATACAATATGTTCCGGGCTGGTATACTGGGATGAACCAGAGGGATGGGATGGGGAGGGAGGTGGGAGGGAGGTTCAAGATGGGGAACCTATGGCAGATTCATGTCAATGTATGGCAAAACCAATAAAATAATGTAAAGTTATTAGCCTTCAATTAAAATAAAAAAGTTTAAAAATAAATAAAAAAGAAAACGCCCCCCCCCACCCCAAATAAAAAATGTCTTAGAGAAGCAGAAACTGTCTGTCTTGTAAACTGCCTAAAGTTCTGTGCTGTCACAGGCAGGAGCAAAAAGGGTCATCTCCACCCATGGTTTGACAAGAAGGGAGCTGTTTTTAAAGCCTGGGAGCACAATGCCAGTTTACTCTTTTAGAGACCTATAGAGCAAATCATCTGGTAAATTCTTCTTGAATGTTGACTCCCTCATTTAGACAAAGCAATCTCCAGAACTGTGCACAATTATTTTCTGTGCAGTACAGGCATAAAATACACACAAACTCAGTACAAAGAGAAATGGTAATTTCTTCATAATATTTTAATATTATTATGAAAAAAACAATCAAAGATTAAGAATTTTGTGCCATTTTATGTTATTGTTGTTTTCCACACATCTCTAATGAGTTATTTTTTCCCTACACATCCACACATCCCTGATGAGAACATTTATATATTACCACATTGCTGGTACCAGAAAACAGGTTATTTTTGCAATTAAACTTACTGAGTATTTTTATTAAAATCACCCCATGGACATCATAATGCAGTTTAGAAACTTTCATAATTAAAATACGATTACAATACTATTCAAATGAAATGGAAAGTACATTTCTGTTAAGAGGTCTAAGGAAAAGCCATCTCTAAACTCAAAGTGACTTGCCTTCATAGACTGCTGCAAAGCCTTTTCCCACCCAATTGCTGCTGCTGCGAAACTCAATCCACATTCTGCTTTCAGTAGAGGTAAGAACTTCAGGCAATTTGTCCCCACAGAATCTACCTAAAAGAAAGAAAGGAATAAAGAGAGACTTCTAAATATGACTATATTCTAACTGGTTTTCATACTAGCTACAAATTACATACATAAAGCCAGATTTGGTTCCTATCACCATGCCTAGTAACTAGAGCCATAGCTATGAATCCTTAATATTTACTTAATAAAGGTGTATAAGTAAAACTATTTCTTCTTATTTATTTATAGAATATTGGAACATATCACCGTTAGATTAAATGACTGATACCACTACCACTATCTGTGGGATTAAGAAACAGCTAGCTCAGAACATCTATTTGTGAAAGGACACATGATACATCAAGGTTCAGTTCAGTTCAGTCGCTCAGTCGTGTCCGACTCTCCGTAACCCCATGAATCACAGCACTCCAGGCCTCCCTGTCCATCACCAAATCCCGGAGTTCACTCAAACTCACGTCCACAGAATCGGTGATGCCATCCAGCCATCTCATTCTCTGTCGTCCCCTTCTCCTCCCGCCCCCAACCTTTCCCAGCATCAGAGTCCTTTCCAGTGAGTCAACTCGTCGCATGAGGTGGCCAAAGTATTGGAGTTTCAGCTTTAGCATCAGTCCTTTCAATGAACACCCAGGATTGATCTCCCTTAGAATGGACTGGTTGGATCTCCTGGCAGTACAAGGGACTCTCAAGAGTCTTCTCCAACACCACAGTTCAAAAGCATCAATTCTTCGGCGATCAGCTTTCTTCACAGTCCAACTCTCACATCCATACATGACCACGGGAAAAACCATAGCCTTGACTAGACGGACCTTGGTCGGCAAAGTAATGTCTCTGCTTTTCAATATATTATCAAGGTTGGTCATAACTTTCCTTCCAAGGAGTAAGCGTCTTTTAATTTCATGGCTGCAATCAGCATCTGCAGTGATTTTGGAGCCCCAAAAAATAAAGTCTGACACTGCTTCCACTGTTTTTCCATCTATTTCCCATGAAGTGATGGGACTACATGCCATGATCTTTGTTTTCTGAATGTTGAGCTTCAAGCCAACCTTTTCACTCTCCTCTTTCACTTTCATCAAGAGGCTTTTGAGTTCCTCTTCACTTTCTGCCATAAGGGTAGTGTCATCTGCATATCTGAGATTATTGATATTTCTCCCAGCAAATTTGATTCCAGCTTGTGCTTCTTCCAGCCCAGCGTTCCTCATGATGTACTCTGCATATAAGTTAAATAAGCAAGGTGACAATATACAGACTTGACGCACTCCTTTTCCTATTTGGATACATCAAGGTAGGGAATATTATTCCACAGAGATGAGAAGAGACCTCAAGGGATCCTGAAAAACTACTTTAAATGTCATTCTGGTCATTAGTTGGGACGTGACAGCTCAAGTGTAGTTCTTTGTTTAGACAAATTCAGTGGCCATTTGTCACGGAAACCTCCAGACTACCTAAGGATCTTATATTACTACACACATTCCATCTCTTCTATAAAGCTGTAACACAGAGTGTAGTAGGCAGAATGGCAAACAGTATTAGAAGACTTGAGTATGAGTTCTGATATTTTTCTGACTGTGTACCCAAAGGCAAGTATAATACTGAATGAATATAATAATAACTGTCATTCCTTCTTCCCTCCCTCATCCTTCCACAAATATTCATTGCTTACTGTATGTTTGCTATTGTGCTCAAAGGTTTCATATTGATGGTAAAAAGTTAAATATGATAATACACATGAAATAATTCTACTACTACTAATATATTGTCATTCATTTTTGTGTACCCTTGCTATGATTTCATACATAGTTTTAGTATATGAAAAAAGTAAAAAAAAAAAACACATTTATACTAACAGCTAGCAGGCAAAAAAAAAAAAAAAAGTCTTCCTAAATGGTATTAAGTAAGTAAGTGTTTGTTGCTTAGTCATGCCCGACTCTTTGCAACCCCATGGACTGCTGCCCACCAGGCTCCTCTGTCCATGAGATTTTCCAGGCAAAGATACTGGAGTGGGTTGCCATTTCCTTCTCCAGGGTATCTTCCCAACCCAGGGATCAAACCCAGGTCTTCTGCACTGCAGGCAGATTCTTTACCAACTGAGTTACAATGGAAGCAGGAACATGTATTAAAAACTTAGGGCCATGTAAAAGAGAGTAATGTCTCTTATACTGCAATGTGTAGGAAAGGGAGGAGGAGGATAAATTAGGAGTATGAGATTAACAGATGTGGATGCATGCTAAATTGCTTCAGTTGTGTCCGACTCCTTGCGACCCTATGGACTGTAGCCTGCCAGGCTCCTCTGACCATGGAAATTCTCCAGGCGAGAATACTGGAGTGGGTTGCCATGCCTTCTTGCAGGGTATCTTTCCCATACAGAGATCGAACCTGAGCCTCCTGCATTGCAGGCAGATTCTTTAGCACAGAGCCACTGGGGAAGCCCATGAGGTTAACAGATACACACTATTATAAAATAGATAAACAACAAAGATTTACTGTATAGCACAGGGAACAATATTCAGTACTTTGCAATAACCCATATTGGAACATAATCTGTAAAAAGAATATATGTATGTGTGTAGATAGACAGATAGATACGGGCTTCGCAGGTGGTACGAGGGGTAAAGAATCTGCCTACCAATGCAAGAGATGTAAGAGATGTAGGTTCGGACCCTTGGTTGGGAAGATCCCCTGGAATAGGAAATGGCAACCTGCTCCAGAAAATTCCATGGGCATAGGAGCCTAACAAGCTACAGTCCATGGGGGCTCAAAGAGTTGAACATGACTGAATGACTGAGCATTCATATATACATATATATATGGGCTTCTCTGGTGGCTCAGTGGTAAAGAGTCTGCCTCCAATACAGGAACTGCAGGAGATGCTTGTTTGATCCCTGGGTCAGGAAGATCCATTGGAGGAAGAAATGGCAACACACTCCAGTATTCTTGCCATTGGAGAAAGCAATGGACAGAGGAGCCTGGTGGGCTGCAGTCCATGGAATCACAAAGAGTCAGACACAACTGAAGCAGCTTAGTGTGTGTGTGTATATATATACTATACAACTACATACACACCTTCTTATATATATATATAAGAATCACTTTGCTATAGACCTGAAACTAATACAATACTGTAAATCAACTGTACTTCAATTTTATTTCAATTCTGAATAAAAGGAAACTGGAAGAGAGCAACCTGCCTAAAAGAGAAAAAGCTGTAATTCATATGGATTTCCAGCGTGTCTGTTAAGATGCAGTCTGCTTCAGAAGGTATGGAGTGGAACCTGCATTTCCATGTTTCTAACACCCAAGTTACTCTGGTGCTGCCAATGTGATGGCTACACTCTGAGGAGCAAGGTCTCAGAGGAAAGAGTGGGGAAAGCTTACCATATGAACACTGTGGTCAGACTGAACCAGTTATGCCATTATACCCTGCAATATGTAATGCTGATGTTGCTGTAAAAAAGTGTTCTCAGTATTTCAGCTTTAGATTTGATTTTTCAATATGAATTTAATGAAATGTTTTATTAGGAACACACATACATATCAATATATTATAAACAGCTTCATGTAGGCTAAGAAATTAGGGTTTCCCAGGTGGCCCAGTGGTAAAGAATCCACTGTTGCCCATGCAGGTGACAGGAGTTCGATCCCTGGATTGGGAAGACCTGCAGAAGGAAATGGCAACACGCTCCAGTATTCTTGCCCTGGAAATCCCATGGACAGAGGGGCCTGGCAGTGGGATCACAGAGTCAGAGAGGACTTTGCAACTAAAGAACAGCTACAAGGCTAAGAAACTAAATGTTCAAGACAATGGTTTCCTCAGCCTCACATGGAATTAGTTCAAATCTTTATGCTTCCTTACTTGTAAGCATTTCTAAAGATATCTTGGATTTACTAAGGCTGCTATCACTTTTAATACAAATGTGTCCATTCAGCAGGTTTTAGATGTTAAGAAGAAAAGATCTGTAGGCACTCAAAAACAACTGAGCAAAGCTACTTCTAAAAATAGAAGAGAAAGTTACAATTAAAAAAAAATCAATAGAGTAGATACTCACATGCTCACAGGAGTTCTCACCTTTAGCTGAAACAGAGGGCAATAGAGAGTGCCTCATGTAAGTTAATGTGTGGTCTGGGGTTAAAGGTTGGTAGGGTACTTTGATGTGAACCAAATTTGAGCTACAATTTATGACAAAACTACATACACACTTTCTAAGCCACAAAAACCTGAGAGGCAAAACTGTGATGTTTACAGTAAGAACCAATATTTTTGGTGCAGGAAGCCAGCAGCTGAATGTGTACCTAACACCTCAAGCTCTACTACCTTAGCAAAGAAAGAAAAACAAAACATATACACATATACACACAAACACACAATTTATCTGGTTTCCCCATTAAACTCTGATTTTAAAATTAAAAATATAGAATATGTGATGAGTATTAACTATAAGCTATTCTAAATCATCATGTTCAGATCCAAACACCATCTAATAATTGAAGCTGGTTTATTAATCTGTTGTCTATCTGTAAGTATTTTTGCTATGATTGAAAAAAGTATAATAAAAATTAAAATATTGGTCTCATGTACCTTAAACCCTAAGATGACTCTTGAAAGAATTGTCTCTGGATATGACAGACTATATATGTAGACACGTAAAAAGCAAAAAAAAAAAAAGAAAAAATAAATCTCTTACCAAGGAGAGGTGACTTCCTCCAGTATCCATCTCTTACTTCAATATAATCATACCAGCACAAGCTACTTTTGTATAGGTCCATTGTAGTAAAATTTAAAACAATCTGCAAAACAGAAAAAAGAATACACAGATTAAAAATGATTATAATTTCACATGGTTAGGAACCCAGATCTACTGTGAAAACAGACTAACAGTAAATTCTTTTTTTCTTCCTACATTAGTATCCAAAATTTTTTCTTTACTAAAACCTAAAAACAAAAAAAGAAACTCCTTTTTCCCAACTTAATGTCTAACATTTTAGAAGCCCAATGCCAATAAATAAACTATACATTTCAGCAATTAATCCAAAGCTTATGTAAAGTTAACTGAACAATTGTGAGATGAGAAATCTTTATTCAAACATTTTATTTTGAATTTTCTTAGATAAACATGACTTAACTATGAAAAGTTCTGATTTTGTTATGACTGTGTTTTAATAATTTATTTCAGACATCTATAATTATGTTAAAATAACCACCATGTGCGATATTCCAGGAATACAATATCATTGTGTACTTGAAATGTTTTAAATACAGCTTTAGAATTAAAATTTCTCCATATAACTATAATCAAAGACAGATGTCACTATGCTTTCTCTAAATTCAAGAATATATATCCAAAGACCTTTTAAGTTAGAAGATCTTGTAAATGACCTTTTATTTTGTACTTTGCTTTGAAATGCTATTTTTCAAGATAATTCAAGGATAGCTCAAGGAAAGACAGTTTTCTTACTGCTTTATAAAAAGACTTTACTTTTCAGATAATTAACATTTTTTCAGTTGATTACACCACAAAGTAGAGGAAAAATAACATGAGAAATGCATATATCTGACGAGGTAAAAATCACTTGAACAATACTTTTTACATTGAAAAACTCGTTCTAACTCTATTCTGCTAATAATATCTAAGATGCTTAGGGTGTACAATGAATGTATATTTTCACTCTAGAAATCAAAATGCACTTTGGCTATAAGTAAAAATTTATGAATGTTTGAAATACTTCTAAAAATATAGTTTGTAACTGCATAAGCAGAATGTTTTTGTGATAATATAAAATCTGAATATAAGAAGACTCTTAAGCAAATGAAAAAATAATGAGTCTTGAATTCATAGTTGCTAACCATTTCTGTGTTAGAAACCATATACTTCTTTCTTGACACACTATTTAACAGAAAGGTAAGTACGAACTATTTCAAGCAATCCTCAACTAATTTACTTCTTCCTATAATGAAGACGGAAACAGTGGGAGACTTTATTTTCTTGGCATCCAAAATCACTGCAGATGGTGACTCCAGCCATGAAATTTAAAGACACTTGCTCCTTGGAAGAAAAAGTATGACAAATCTAGACAGCATATTAAAAAACAGACATTAAATAGCTGTCAAAGGTTCATCTAGTCAAAGCTATGGTTTTTCTAGTAGTCATGTATGAATGTGAGAGTTGGACCATAAAGAAAACTGAGAGACAAAGAATTGATGCTTTTGAACTGTGGTGTTGGAGAAGACTCTTGGGAGTCCCTTGGACTGCAAGGAAATCAAACAAGTCAATCCTAAAGGAAATCAGTCCTGAATATTCACTGGAAGGACTCACTCATTAAAAAAGACCCTGATCCTGGGATCTGATTAAGGTCATACTTGAATGGTGTAGTGGTTTCCCATACTTTCTTCAATTTAAGTCTGAATTTTGCAATAAGGAGTTCATGATCTGAGCCACAGTTATGATTGCCTGGTCTTGTAATTAAACTGAAGAAAGTAGGGAAAACCTTACTACTTACATGAGGAGGTCTTATAAACAGCTGAGAAAAAAGAAGCTAAAGGCAAAAGAGAAAAGGAAAGATAGACCCATTTGAATGCAGAATTTCAAAGAAGAGCAAGGAGCGATAAGAAAGCCTTCCTCACTAATCAATTGAAAGAAATAGAGGAAAACAATAGAATGGGAAAGACAAGAGATCTCTTCAAGAAAATTAGAGATACCAAAGGAAAGTTTCATTACAAGATGGGCACAATAAAGGACAGAAAAGGTATGGACCTAACAGAAGCAGAAGATATTAAGAAAAAGTGTCAAGAATACACAGAAGAACTGTACAAAAAAGATCTTCATGATCCAGATAATCATGATGGTGTGATCACTCATCTAGAGCCAGACATTCTAGAATGCAAGGTCATGTGGGCCTCATGAAACATCACTACAAACAAAGCTAAGTGGAGGTGATGGAATTCCAGTTGAGCTATTTCAAATCCTAAAAGATGATGCTGTGAAAGTACTGCACTCAATATTCCAGTAAATTAGGAAAACTCAGCAATGGCCACAGGACTGGAAAAGGTCAATTTTCATTCCAATCCCAAAGAAAGGCAATGCCAAAAATGTTCAGACTACCACACAACTTCACCCATCTCACATGCTAGCAAAGTAATGCTCAAAATTCTCCAAGCCAGGTTTCAACAGTATGTGAACAATGAACTTCCAGATGTTCAAGATGGATTTAGAAAGGGCAGAGGAACCAGAAATCAAATTGCCAACATCTGTTGGATCATCGAAAAAGCAAGAGAGTTCCAGAAAAACATCTACTTCTGCTTTATTGACTACACCAAAGCCTTTGACTGTGTGGAATCACAACAAACTGCGTAAAATTCTTAAAGTGATGGGAATACTAGGCTACCTTACCTACCTCCTGAGAAATCTGTATTCAGGTTAAGAAGCAACAATTAGAACTGGACGTGAAACAACAGACTGGTTCCAAATTGGGAAAGGGGTACGTCAAGGCTGTATATTGTCACCCTGCTTATTTAACTTCTATGCAGAGTATATCATGTGAAATGCTGGGCTGGATGAAGCACAAGCTGGAATCAAGATTGCTGGGAGAAATCAATAACCTCAGATAGGCAGACGACACCACCCTTATGGGAGAAAGCGAAGAAGCACTAAAGAGCCTCTTGATGAAAGTGAAAGATGAGAGAGAGAAAGTAGGCTGAAAACTCAACATTCAGAAACTAAAATCATGGCATCTGGTCCCATCACTTCATGGCAAATAGAAGGGGAAACAATGGAAACAGTGACAGAAGTTATTTTTGGGGGCTCCAAAATCACTGCAGATGGTGACTGCAGCCATGAAGTGAAAAGATGCTTTACCCTTGGAAGAAAAGCTAGAACTAACCTAGACAGTATATTAAAAAGTAGAGACATTACTTTGCCAATAAAGGTCCATCTAGTCAAAGCTATGGTTTTTCCTGTACTTATGTATGGATGTGAGAGTTGGACTGTGAAGAAAGCTGATCGCCGAAGAATTGATGCTTTTGAACTGTGGTGTTGGAGAAGACTCTTGAAAGTCCCTTGCACTGCAAGGAGATCATACCAGTCAATCCTAAAGGAAATCATTCCTGAATATTCATTGGAAGGACTGATGCAGAAGCTGAAATTCCCACACTTTGGCCACCTGATGTGAAGAACTGTCTCTTTGGAAAAAACCTTGATGCTGGGAAAGATTGAAGGCAGGAGGGGGAGGTGACAGTACAGGATGAGAAGGTTGGATGTCATCACCGACTCGATGGACATGAGTTTGAGCAAGCTCCGGGAGTTGGTCGTAGACAGTGAGGCCTAGTGTGCTGCTGTCCATGGGGCTGCAAAGAGTCAGACACGACTGAGTGGCTGAACTGAGCTGAACTGACTGAACTGATGCTTGGAAAGATTGAAGGCAGGAGGTGAAGGGGACAACAGAGGATTAGAAGGTTGGATGGCATCACTGATTTGATCGACATGATTTTGAGCAAGCTCTGGAAGTTGGTGATGGACAGGGAAGCCTTTTGTGCTGCAGTCCATGGGGTCACAAACAGTCGGACATAACTGAACAACTGAATTGAACTGAGAATGAAGAAACAACATAAACATAAATATTTTTCATGGTATTTTATATCTTTGGAGAAGGGAACGGCAACCCACTACAGTATAGTTGCCTGGAAAATCACATGGACAGAGTAACCTGACAGGCTACAGTCCATGGGGTTGCAAGAGTCGTACATGACTTAGCAACTAAAGAGAGAGAGATTTTATAACTGAGCACCCCAATGATTATTGATGAAATTTTATGTCACAGTTGGTTTTTAACTGCCAATATAAATAATCATTTCACAGTGGTAGAAAGTAAGAATTTGTCTAACTATAATGAAAATCAGTTGCACCTTACATTGGTATTAACACTTTACCATTAAATTCAACATTTATCAGTTGTTTTGAACATGTACTTTTCTGATTCCAAGTGGCAAAATCTATCAAGGATGTGAAAATAGAGACACGATGTTGTTTAAATATAATAGAGTAGGCATGGCATAATTTGGCTTGTTTTAACAGAACTTTTCATTTATTTATTTCTATTTTAGTTACAGTTTTTCTTTTTCCTTCGATGTTATTATTCTAAATATTCTGAAAAATATTTACAAGAATTTCCTAAATATTAAAGGACAAAAGACTTTTTTCACTTTCTTTTTCAATAATCCTCAACACTTGATGACTAAAATGCATATTTTCGAAATTATTTTTCTGAAATATGTTTGTAATATGTTTGCTCTTCCATTTCTGAATACTAATTCAACATTAGGTTATTCTTAGGATTTAACTGGAAAATAATTTATGGTTTTTCCCCTTAACTTTGTATTTAAGTTTGCTACAAATGTGGAATAGTACCACTTTCTGATACGAAGTTTCATTCTCCACTTGTATTCTCCCTATAACAAGGAGCAGGTTTCAAATATAATGAATGAGAACTCATTCATTATAGCAGAGATTGCAAGCTAGAATACAGATACAAATGGTAGACCTCAAGGTTCATTTGTGGCTTCCCTTTGGGATATAAAGGAGAGTTTTACAGTAGCATGCAAAGAGTTTCAACTTCCTCCTTGGTGAGGAAAAAATCAGCTAAATTGGAGAGATGTGTATGATCAGAATTTACTCAAAATTGAAACAATGTGGTTGGGTTGCTTATGATAGTTTATTTTTGAAGCCTGTAGCACACACACACACACACACACACACACACACACGCACACATGGACACACATGTATACACAAACACGTGCACATACACACACGCACACAGTTAGAAGCGGGGGCTAACTCTAACCAGTCTCCTATCTTGTTTTTAATCTTCTATTTTAAACTCCAAGTACTGTGAAGGAACAAAACTGACCTACTTAAATGTAAAACACAGAGTCCTTTAAAGCAGAAAATGTAATAATGACAAGTTTTCTAAAATCAAATCTTAGAGTTCTGATGCAGAAGTAAAACACTGGCCTTTGACTATGGTTACTAGCAGAAGCCATACCTGAATTACAAATCAAAAACACTTGAAAATATTTGAGTGTTTTATATTATGCTATTTTGTATAAATATGTTGCATCTTTTTTCAAACAATGATGAAATAAAAACTACCTAGCACAATTACATATATGTTTTATTTCTTATGTAAAGTATCTAGGTACTATTCATAAATTTATAATTAATCATAGTTCCCTTGGAAGATGGGATTGAGGGAAATACAGGGGACAATTCTAAGATTTCCTGTGATCTATTCAGAGTCTTAGCTGCTATTCTACAAAGTTAGATGGATTCAACTGCTATGGTGTTTGGTTATTAAGACTTTGTTTTACAGTCCTAGAGAGTGAACTGTCTTGAAGAAAGGCAGATCAACAGTCAAGGGATCAGATGTCTGGAAGTCTCTAGAGAAAGGTATAATCAGCGAACTGTTGTCTGCACAATTAAGATATTATTGACTACCTAAACGAATTCCATAAGTAGCATAAATAGACCAATCAAAAAAGGATTTATACTTTATAGTGCTGAGGATGCTCCCCATCTTCAGCACTATAGAAATCTTGTCAATTAGACTATTATTAACTAGTTCTTCAGAAAGAAACATAGAATCAAAGCAGTAAAATAAAATTGATTTCTGGGCTCCATCCAAAAGCAGCTTGGACAAGTCTAATAAACTCTCTAGGGAGATAACTGTTTTCTGTTCAGATATGAGACTAGGGGCAAAAGCAGTAAACGATACCCATGGGCCAAATCCAGCGTGCAGCCAGTTTTTGTAAAGAAACTTTTGTTGTACACATTCCTTTACACATTGTCTATGACTGCTTTTATATAATAGTAGAATTAAGTATTTCAATAAACTGTATAGCTGACACAGCAAAAATATAATTTTTTACTGTATGTACTCTCTAGAAAGATTAGCCAAATCCTGAAATAATTGATAATTAAGGTTTTCTTCAGAGCTGAACTGTATCATACTAAAGGAAAAATTTGCATTTATTTTTATACTAGAAGTTGTTTGCAACTGGGATTCATAAAGCTGAGGTTCAAATTCTAGGTTCTCATTTTGCTAGTTTACTTAAACTTTCTGAGTTTGAATGAATTCTTGCTATAAAATGGAGATCATCATATAAGACTGATCTCAGCAGAATTAAATCAGAAAAAAATAATCAAATAATGTGTAGAAAAACACTAAGGTAATATAAATACATTAAGATTGTCACAGATTATTATTTTCATGGTATATATTTGAGCATCTCTCACAATATATATCCTAAACAGTTCAGTTTAGTTCAGTTCAATCGCTCAGTCATGTCCAACTCTTTGCAACCCCATGGACTGCAGCATGCCAGGCCTCCCTGTCCATCACCAACTACCGGAGTTTAACCAAAGAGTTACTAAATAAATAAAAATACTAGGAAACAATTAGGAAATAAGTAAAAATATTAATCTAATTTACCTAATCCAATTATGCTGGAAGACATAAAAACATTAATTTTAAAGTTTCGTAGGAAACTCTATGTGTTAAAGTAAGGGATTCTTAATCTAAAATCTAAAGAAGAATAGGAGAACATGAAGCCTTGGTTTAAGCCCCTGTTTTACAACAGACTAATTGTATAACTCAAGCAGATGCTAATTCCATCAGGGATTCATTATATGACAGGTGAAAACCAGGAACTGGATTGCTGCTGCTGCTGCTAAGTCACTTCAGTTGTGTCCAACTCTGTGCGACCCCATAGATGGCAGCCCACCAGGCTCCCCCGTCCCTGGGATTCTCCAGGCAAGAACACTGGAGTGGGTTGCCAATTCCTCCTCCAATGCATGAAAGTGAAAAGTGAAAGTGAAGTCACTCAGTCGTGTCCCACTTGTAGCGACCCCATGAACTGCAGCCCACCAGGCTCCTCCCTCCATGGGATTTTCCAGGCAAAAGTACTGGAGTGGGGTGCCATTGCCTTCTCCGAGGAACTGGATTAGGCTATGAAAATAATTTTTTGCTTAAATGTATATGATAATCTATATACATTTTGACATTATGATTTGTCATCACCAGCTGTTCATCAGAACATTTATTATACTGCCTTTCCTTAGTCCCCACTCCACCCTATATGTAATCAGTTGCCAGTTTCTATAGAAGCTCTGCAATGCACTTGAAAATATTCTCCCACTTCTTTATCACTGTCAGTGCTCTCCATGCTTCTCTGAATTAATCAGTAGCTTCATAAGATATGTTTTGTTTTTCAGCTGTGCTCTTTTGAAATTCATCCTGCACTCTATCACCATTTTAATCCCAGTAAAGTTGAGTTCCCATCATGGTACTGGCATTGGCGTTTACATCCATCCTTACAAATTTCTAAGCCTGGGCTCAAAGATTCTAGGTCATAATCTACCTTTGCTATCTCACTTTCACTATCTCCTAGAATCTTCATTCCGCTCACCCCTGACTCTTGCTACTGGGTCCTCACAAAGTACCCTGATTTCAGTATTCCTTTATTCAAGGTACACAAAATTCTATTTGGGATTCTGCTTCCCCCTTTCCTATTTCTGGAAACTGTTCAAATCTCTCAAACTCTGAATTAAATAGTATCCTCTCTTCAGTCGTGTCTGGATCTCCCAACAAGATCCAAGTTCTATCCCTGCAAATCCATGACAAGTTGAGTCTTGCTTTCCTCAGTTAGATTTTAGTTTGCCTATTAAGTTACTAGGCCTCTTTCTTGTTCTATGTTTATAAGATTCTTGATGGCAAAGATTTTTTTCACAAGCCAGAAGATGCATTTATTTTAATAAAATAAAAGTTTTTTTCTATACATAATAATTGCTAAATTTAAGCATTAGCCTTTGGCAATATAAATTTTATATTGTAAATTGACCATATATGTGTAAATCATTAGATTCTGTAAAGAGAAAGTTCTGCAAAATGAGAAGTCAAATGATAGTTTTTAAATGGGCTATACAGGGAAAGAAAAAAATATTAACTCTAGTTAAGACAAAAGCAATATGCCCTTGTTGAAAGGTCAATCAGTTCTAAGGGATGAAAGAATCAATGTGTGCTTCTGTCAGCTCAATATTCCCAGAGGTACATTCTGGGCTACCTCCAGTATTTGCTGTACAGCATCAAGGACAGCCTGGGATTGGATAGGAACTTCTCAGGTGGCACTAGTGGTAAAAAATCTGCCTGGCAGTATGGGAGATGTGGTTAGATTCCTGGGTCAGAAAGATTCCCTGGAGTAGGAAATGGCAACCCACTCCAGTATTCTTGCCTGGGAAATTCCATGGACAGAGGAGCCTGGTAGGATACAGTCCATGGGGTCACAAAAGAGTCAGACATGACTGAGTATACACACATGCATATCTTACCTCAGGAGGCTGTCTTAGCAAGACATACATGTACATCAACAATCTTCTTAGTTTTAACTTTGGAAAATAAACATAAAACTTAACATTTTAACTCATTTAAGTATACAGTTCTGTGGCATTAAGTACATTATTCACATAGTTGTGTAACAAAATTCTTATATAAAAATACTTCCCCTGGATATAATACTATATATTTATTGCAGAAATGAAAGGAAGAAGAAATATAAACCTATCTATAAAACCAGCTGGGAGAAATAAGCATTGTGTCAGTATATACTCTTCTATAATTTTGTCTCTAAATGCTTTGGCCACCTCATGCGAAGTGCTGACTCACTGGAAAAGACTCTGATGCTGGGAGGGGTTGGGGGCAGGAAGAGAAGGGGAAGATGGATAGAGATGGCTGGATGGCATCACCGACTCGATGGACATGAGTTTGGGTGAACTCCAGGAGTTGGTTATGGACAGGGAGGCCTGGCATGCTGTGATTCATGGGTTTGCAAAGAGTCAGACATGACTGAGCAACTGACCTGAATTGAATATATATAATTTAAAAATTAGATATTTTTAAACTGTATACACAAAACTATAAGACACTGATGAACTAAATCAAAGATGACACAAACAGATGGAGAGATATTCCATATTCCTGGGTTGGAAGTATCAATACTGTGAAAATGCTACAAATGTAATCTACAGATTCAAAGCAATCTCTATCAAATTACCAAAGGCATTTTTCACAGAAGTAGAACAAAAAAATTCACAATTTGTATGGAAACACAAAAGATTCTGAATAGTCAAAGCAATCTTGAGAAAGAAGAATTTAGCTGGAGGAATCAACTTTCTTGACTTCAGAAAATACAACAAAGCTACAGTCATCAAGACAGTACGGTACTGGCAAAAAAAAAAAAAAACAATCCCAGAAACATATACCAATGAACAAGATAGAAAGCCCAGAGATAAACTCACACACCTATAGGTACCTTATTTTTGAAAAAGGTAGCAAAAATATATAATGGGGCAAAGATAGCCTCTTCAATAAGTGGTGCTGGGAAAAGCGGATAGCAACATGTAAAAGAATGAAATTAGAACATTTTCTAACACCATTCACAAAGATAAACTAAAATGGGCTAAAGATTTAAAAGACCAGAAAGCATAAAACTCTTAGAGGAAAATATAGGCAGAACATTCTATAACATAAATCACAGCAAGATCTTCTCTGACCCACCTCCTAGAGTAACTGAAATAAAAACAAAAATAAACAAATGAAACCTAATCAAGGGAGGGAGCAAGATGGCGGAGGAATAGGACGGCGAAACCACTTTCTCCCCTACAAAGTCATCAAAAGAACATTTGAACACTGAGTAAATTCTATAAAACAACTTCTGAATGCTGGCAGAGGACATCAGGCACACAGAAGAGCAGCCCATTGTCTTCAAAAGGAGGTAGGAAAAACATAAAAGATAAAAAGAGAGACAAAAGAGGTAGGGAAAGAGCTCTGTCCTGGGAAGGGAGGCTTAAAAAAAAGAGAAGTTTCCAAACACCAGGAAACACTCTCACTGGCGAGTCTGTGGCGAGCCTTGGAACCTCAGAGGGCCACATAACCGGGAGGAAAAAGAAAGAAATAATTAAAACCCACAGATTACCCACCAAACGGTAACTCCCAGTGGAGAAGCAGCGCAGACGCCTGCATCCACCATTAGCAAGTGGGGGCTGGGCAGGGAGGAGCCAGCTGAACTGTTTAGAGAGAGGACCTGGCCTGAATGCCGCAAGGGCAGTCTGGGCGAGCTGACTGGAGATAGCAGAGCAGACTGTGGGGTAGCTACCCTGCAAAAAGGTGAAAAGCCCTAACCTAAGACTCCACCAGCCCCGCTCACAGAAAAAAGGACTGAGCAGAGTGGGCCTGCTGCGGTCGGCCCATCCCCTGCCGAGATGCAGGGGAGGGCAGCCAGAGCCAGAAGGGGGCAACCGCGGCCCCAGAGAGGCATCCGATACCAAACTGCAGGCAGGCTTCTTTGCTAACCAAGACTTCATGGGTTTCTGACCGGTCAACATCTGCCTGAGAAGGTGCGCCGGCTGTACACCCAGAAAACCGAGCGGGAGGGACCAGGGGAGGTGATAAGTCACAGCGACCATTCTCGCCAAACACCTGGTCACCTGAGCTACTCAGACCAGGGAAGGCACAAAACGCAGGCCCAACCAAGTCGGCGCCTTTGTGGAGTACCCGAGTACCTGAACCTGAGCCGCTCAGACCTGTGAAGTGCATACAACCCAGCGCTGGCCTTGGACAGTTCCTGGCAGAGCAACCTAGAGCCTGTGCAGTGTACACTGGGACAGTACACGCGCTGTGAGTGGGGGCAAACCCACTGTGGCAGAGACACTGCGAGCACTCCCCACAAATGCCAGAGATATTTGTCTGCAGCACTCCTCCCTTCCTAGAACAGGACTGAACAAGTGAGTCTTAAAAAGTGTCCACCACCGCCCCCTAGTGTCAGGGCGGAAATTAGACACTGAAGAGACCAGCAAACAGAAGCTAAAACAGAGGGAAGCACCTTGGAAATGACAGATAGAGAAGTCTAGAGGCTACTCCAAGAATAAGACCGGAAACCAGAGGCAAGAGGCTTAAGCCCGAATCCTGAGAACACCAGAGAACTCCTGACTCCAGGGAACATAAATCGATAAGAGCTCATCAAATGCCTCCGTATCTACACTGAAACCAAGCACCACCCAAGGGTCAACAAGTTCCAGAGCAAGACATACCACACAAATTCTCCAGCAACACAGGAAAACACCCCTGAGCTTCAACATACAGGCTGCCCAAAGTCATTCCAAACCTTCTGACATCTCAGAACTCATTACTGGACACTTCATTGCACTCCAGAGAGAAGAAATCCAGCTCCACCCACCAAAACACCGACACAAGCTTCCCAAACCAGGGAACCCTGACAAGACACTCGTTGAACCCCACACACAGCGAGGATACTACATAATAAAGAGAACTCCACAAACTGCCAGAAGAGGGAAAGGCCACCCCAAGCAAGGCAATATAAGCAAGATGAAGAGGCAGAGAAATACCCAGCAAGTAAAGGAACAGGATAAATGTCCACCAACACAAACAAAAGAAGAAGATATAGGGAATCTACCTGATAAAGAATTTTGAATTTTGATGGTGAAAATGATTCAAAATCTTGAAAGCAAAATGGAGTTGCAGATAAATAACCTGGAGAAAAGGACTGAGAAGATGCAAGAAAGGTTTAATAAGGATTTAGAGGAAATAAAAAAGAGTCAATATACAATGAATAAGGCAATAGATGAGATTAGAAACACTCTGGAGGGAACAAACAGTAGAATAACGGAGGCAGAAGACAGGATAAGCGAGCTAGAAGATAGAATTGTAGAAATAAATGAAACAGAGAGGAAAAAAGAAAAACGAATTAAAAGAAATGAGGACAATATTAGAGACCTCTGGGACAATGTTAAATGCTCCAACATTCGAATCATAGGAGTCCCAGAAGAAGAAGACAAAAAGAAAACCATGAGAGAATACTTGAGGAGATAATAGTTGAAAACTTCCCTAAAATGGGGAAGGAAATTATCACCAAAGTCCAAGAAACCCAGAGAGTCCCTAACAGGATAAACCCAAGGTGATATACTCCAGACACATATTAATCAAATTAACAAAGATCAAACACAAAGAACAAATATTAAAAGCAGCAAGGGAAAAGCAGCAAATAACACACAAGGGGATTCCCATAAGGATAACAGCTGATCTTTCAACAGAAACTCTTCAGACCAGGAGGGAATGGCAGGGCATACTTAAGTGATGAAAGAAAATAACCTACAGCCCAGATTACTGTACCCAGCAAGGATCTCATTCAAATATGAAGGAGAAATCAAAAGCTTTACAGACAAGCAAAAGCTGAGAGAATTCAGCATCACCCAACTAGCTATCCAACAAATGCTAAAGGACCTTCTCTAGACAGGAAACACAGAAAGGGTGTATAAACTCGAACCCAAAACAATAAAGAAAATGGCCAAGGGATAATACTTATCAATAATTACCTTAAACGTGAATGGGTTGAATGCCCCAACCAAAACACAAAGGCTGGCTGAATGGATACAAAAACAAGACCCCCATATATGTTGTCTACAAGAGACCCACCTCAAAACGAGGGACACATACAGACTGAAAGTGAAGGGCTGGAAAAACATATTCCACGCAAATAGAGACCAAAAGAAAGCAGGAATAGCAATACTCATATCAGATAAAATAGAGTTTAAAACAAAGGCTGTGAAAAGAGACAAAGAAGGAAACTACATAATGATCAAAGGATCAATCCAAGAAGAAGATATAACAATTATAAATATTTATGCACCCAACATAGGAGCACTGCAATATGTAATACAACTACTAACAAGTATGAAAGGGGAAATTAACAACAACGGAATAACAGTGGGAGACTTTAATATCCCACTCACATCTATGGATTGATCAACTAAACAGAAAATTAACAAGGAAACACAAACTTTAAATGATACAATAGACCAGTTAGACCTAATAGATATTTATAAGACATTTCACCCCAAAACAATGAATTTCACCTTTTTCTCAAGTGCACATGGAACCTTTTCCAGGATAGATCACATCCTGGGCCATAAATCTAGCCTTGGTAAATTAAAAAAAAATTGAAATCATTCCAAGCATCTTTTCTGACCACAATGCAGTAAGACTAGATCTCAATTATGGGAGAAAAACTATGAAAAATGCCAACATATGGAGGCTGAACAACACACTGCTAAATAAAGAAAAAAATCATAGAAGAAATCAAAAGAGAAATCAAAATACGCATAGAAATGAATGAAAATGAAAACACAACAACCCAAAACCTCTGGGACACTGTAAAAGCAGTGCTAAGGGGGGAGTTCATAGCAATACAGGCACACCTCAAGAAAAAAGAAAAAAATTCAACTAAATAACCTAACCCTACATCTAAAGAAACTAGAAAATGAAGAAATGAAGAACCCCAGGGTTAGTAGAAGGAAAGAAATCGTAAAAGTTAGGGCAGAGATAAATGTAAAAGAAACAAAAGAGACCATAGCAAAAATCAACAAAGTCAAAAGCTGGTTCTTTGAGAAGGTAAATAAAATTGACAAACCACTAGCCAGACTCATCAAGAAACAAAGGGAGAAGACCCAAATCAATAAAATTAGAAATGAAAATGGAGAGATCACAACCGACAACACAAAATACAAAGGATCATTAGAGAATACTATCAGCAATTATATGCCAATAAAATGGACAACTTGGAAGAAATGGAAAAATTCTTAGAAAAGTACAACTTTCCAAAACTGAACCAGGAAGAAATAGAAAATCTTAATAGACCCATCACAAGCACGGAAATAGAAGCTGTAATCAGAAAGCTTCCAGCAAACAAAAGCCCAGGTCCAGACGGCTTCACAGCTGAATTCTACCAAAAATTTAGAGAAGAGCTAACACTTATCCTACTCAAACTCTTCCAGAAAATTGCAGAGGAAGGTAAACTTCCAAACTCATTCTATGAGGACACCATCACCCTAATACCAAAACCTGACAAAGATGCCACAAAAAAAGAGAACTACAGGCAAATATCACTGATGAACATAGATGCAAAATTCCTTAACAAAATTCTAGCAATCAGAATCCAAAAACACATTAAAAAGATCATACATCATGACTAAATGGGCTTTATCCCAGGGATGCAAGGATTCTTCAATATCCGCAAATCTATCAATGTAATACACCACATTAACAAATTGAAAAATAAACACCATATGATTATCTCAATAGATGCAAAGAAAGCCTTCGACAAAATTCAACCTCCGTTTATGATAAAAACCCTCCAGAAGGCAGGAATAGAAGGAACATACCTCAAAATAATAAAAGCTATATATGACAAACCCACAGCAAACATTATCCTCAATGGTGAAAAATTGAAAGGATTTCCCCTAAAGTCAGGAACAAGACAAGGGTGCCCACTCTCACCACTACTATTCAACATAGTTTTGGAAGTTTTGGCCACAGCAATCAGAGCAGAAAAAGACATAAAAGGAATACAAATCAGAATGAAAAAGTAAAACTCTCACTGTTTGCAGATGACATGATACTCCATACAGAAAACCCTGAAGACTCTACCAGAAAATTACTAGAGCTAATCTATGAATATAGTAAAGTTGCAGGATTTAAAATCAACACACAGAAATCCCTTGCATTCCTATACACTAATAATGAGAAAATAGAAAGAGAAATTAAGGAAACTATTCCATTCACTGTTGCAATGAAAAGATACAGGCCAGTATCACTGATGAACATAGATGCAAAAATCCTTAACAAAATTCTAGCAATCAGAATTCAACAACACATTAAGAAGATTATACATCATGACTAAATGGGCTTTATCCCAGGAATGCAAGGATTCTTCAATATCTACAAATCAATCAATGTAATACACCACATTAACAAACTGAAAAATAAAAATCATATGATTATCTCAATAGATGCAGAGAAAACCTTCAACAAAAATCAACATCCATTTATGATGAAAATCCTCCAGAAGGTGGGACTAGAAGGAACATACCTCAACATAATAAAAGCTATATATGACAAACCCACAGCAAACATTATCCTCAATGGTGAAAAACAAAAGACCTGTACATAGAAAACTATAAAACAGTGGTGAAAGTCATCAAAGAGGACACTAATAGATGGAGAAAGTTACCGTGTTCATGGATTGGAAGAATAAACATTGTGAAAATGAGTATGCTACTCAAAGTAATTTATACATTCAATGTAATCCCTATCAAGCTACCAACGATATTTTTCACAGAGCTAGAACAAATAATCTCACAATTTGTACGAAAATACAAAAAACCTCGAATAGCCAAAGAAATCTTGATGAAGAAGAATGGAACTGGGAGAATCAACCTGCTGGACTTCAAGCTCTACTACAAAGCCACAGTCATCAAGACAGTATGGTACTGGCATAAAGACAGAAATATAGATCAATGGAACAAAATAGAAAGCCCAGAGATAAACCCAGCACTTATGGACACCTTATCTTTGACAAAGGAGGCAGAATATAAAATGGAGAAAAGACAGTTTCTTTAACAAGTGGTGCTGGGAAAACCGGTCAGCCACTTGTAAAAGAAGGAAACTAGAACACTTTCTAACACCATACACAAAAATAAATTCAAAATGGATTAAAGATCTAAATGTAAGACCAGAAACTATAAAACTCCTAGAGGAAAACATAGGTAAAACTCTCTCTGACATAAATCACAGCAGGATCTTCTATGACCCACCTCCCAGAGTAATGGAAACAAAAGCAAAAATAAACAAATGGGACCTAATTAAAATGAAAAGCTTCTGCACAGCAAAGGAAACTATAAGCAAGGTGGAAAGAAAGCCTTAAGAATGGGAAAAAATAATAGCAAATGAAACAACTGACAAATAATTAATCTCCAAAATATACAAGCAGTTCCTTCAGCTCAACTCCAGAAAAATAAACGACCCAATCAAAAAATGGGCCAAAGAACTAAACAGACATTTCTCCAAAGAAGACATAAACATGGCTAACAAACTCGAAAAAATGCTCACCACCCCTCATAATCAGAGAAATGCAAATCAAAACCACAATGAGGTACCATTTCACACCAGTCAGAATGGCTGCTATCCAAAAGTCTACATGCAATAAATGCTGGAGAGGGTGTGGAGAGAAGGGAACCCTGTTACACTGTTGGTGGGAATACAAACTAGTACAGCCACTATGGAGAACAGTGTGGAGATTCCTTAAATACTGGAAATAGAACTGCCATATGATCCAACAATTGCACTCCTGGACATACACACCGAGGAAACCAAATTGAAAGAGACACATGTACTCCAATGTTCATTGTAGCACTGTTTATAACAGGGAGGACATGGCAGCAACCTACATGTCCATCTGCAGACGAATGGATAAGAAAACTTTGGTACATATACATAATGGAGTATTACTAAACCATTGAAAAGAATGCATTTGAATCAGTTCTAATGAGGTGGATGAAACTGGAGCCTATTATACAGAGTGAAGTAAGCCATAAAGAAAAACACCAATACAGTATATTAACGCATATATATGGAATTTAGAAAGATGGAAATGATAACCCTGTATACGAGACAGCAAAAGAGACACAGGTGTATAGAACAGTCTTTGGGACTCTGTGGGAGAGGGTGAGGGTGGGATGATTTGGGAGAATGGCATTGAAACGTGTATTATCATATGTGAAACGAATCACCAGTCCAGGTTCGATGCATGATACAGCATGCTCGGGGTTGTTGTACGGGGATGACCCAGAGGGAGGATAAGGAGAGGAGGGAGGTGGAAGGGGGGTACAGGAAGGGGAACTCATGTACACCCGGGGCAGATTCATGTCAATGTATGGCAAAACCAACAAATATAATATTGTAAAATAAAAAAAAGAGAAAATAAATAAATAAACCAACCAACCAACCAACCAACAAACAAAAGAAACCTAAGAAAACTTAAAAGCTTTTGCACAGCAAAGGAAACTAAAAAAAGAAAAAAAGTAGAAAAGACAACCCTCAGAATGGGAGAAAATAATAGCAAATGAAACAACTGACAAAAGATTAATTTCCAAAATATAGAAGTAGACTATACAAGTCACTACCTGAAAAACAAACAACCCAATCAAAAATTGTGAAAAAGACCTAAACAGACATTTCTTCAAAAAAGACATACAGATGGCTAACACATACATGAAAGATGCTCAACATTGCTCATTATTAGAGAAGTGCAAATCAAAACTAAAATCAGATATTGCCTCACACCTATCAGAATGGCCATCATCAAAAAATCTACAAACATTAAATGCTGGAGAGGGTATGGAGGAAAGGAAACCCTCTTGCACTGTGATGAAAATGCAAATTGATACAGCTACTATGGAAGACAGTATGGTGATTCCTTAAAAACCTAGGACTAAAACCACCATATGATCCTGCAATCCCATTAACAGGCATATACCCCAAGGTAACCAAAGTTGAAAAAGATACACGTACCCCAATGTTCATTGCAATACTATTCACAATAGCTAGGGCATGGAAACAATCTAGATGTCCATTGACAGATGAATGGATAAAGAAGTTGTGGTATGTATATGCAATGGAATATTACTCAGCCATAAAAAGAAATGCATTTAGGTCAGTTCTAATGAGGTGGATGAACCTAGAGCCTATTATAAAGAGCGAAGTAAGCAAGAAAGAAAAACATATGCATATACTAATCCATATATACAGAATCTAGAAAGATGGTACTATGAAATCATTTGCAGGGCAGCAAAGGAGGCACAGACACAGAGAATGGATTTATGGACATGGTAGGGGGAGAAAAGAGAGGCTGGGATGCATAGGGACAGTAACATGGACATTTACATTACCGTATGCAAAATAGATAGCCAAAGGGAATTTGTTGTATGACTCAAGGAACTCAAACTGAGGCTCTGTAACAACCTAGAGGGGTGGGATGGGAAGGGAGATGGGAGAGGGGTTCAAGAGGGAGGGGACACATGCATACCTATGACTGATTCATGGATGTTGGCAGAAACCAACAAAATTCTGTAAAGTGATTATCCTTCACTGAAAAAATAAATAAATTTAAAATTTTTTAAAATTAGATCTTTTCATGCCCATAATTTTTAACCTGTTATTAAATTTACCAATAATTTGAAAACATAACCCTTCAATTCCAGGAAATGCAGTCAGTTTTTTTAAAAAAATTAATGTTTGTAATAAGGGTGTCACAATATTTTAATAACTCTTGTTCATATTCAGAGAGATAAATTTAGTGACAGTATTCTAATTTATACCACATATTATTCCTTCCTCAAAAAATAACGTGAAAAGGAATTATCACATAAATGTTTCACTTTTACATTGGCCATTATGTATGTTTTTGTAAAATAGAACATTTAGTCCTTAGAAACTCAATCAGTGCTCTCTTTTGGCTTTCAAATTTTATTTTGTTTTCAATTTTTCATTGTTATAAGTAGCTGTACTTGCACATAACCAGATAATTGCTGTAGGGGAAATTTCTTGGATAAAGTGTAGGTATGTTTTGTAAAATGTGATACAGGTTACTAAAGTTCTTCGGAAAGGTTATTTCAATGTTTAGTTCTAGGAGTTGGGTACTCTTACAATCATTTGATATTGTAATTCTATCTCTTCTTTGGAAATTTGATAAATGAAATACAACATATTATTTTTGGCTCAAATAGCATTACTTTGACAAAGAATGACAGTAAATAGTTTAATACATTGATTAAATATCTATTTACTCTGATAACTTCAATAAATATTCTATACTCTTAGTCATTTTCTAATATAGTATAAGTTTTTATAATTTTAAAATAGCTCTTCAATATGTGTAGGATTAATGTTCTCTCATCCTTTGTTCCATAATATTCTTCATTTTGATTTTAATATGTATGTTTTAAGTTTTGCAAAAGATTTAATTGATGTAAATAGTTCAAATATTTTACATTTTATTATTTTCAATTATGTACTCAAGACATCTTTTTCAAAATAAAAAACAAATCATTTATGCTTTTTTGAGAAAAAATATGCAGTATAAAATGTTTGTTTTTTCAAAAATATTAAAAATTTTATTACATATTAAAATTATTTATTGAAATTTCAATCCCAAAGAAGGGCAATGCCAAAGAATGTTCAAATTACTGCACAGTTGCACTCATTTCACATGCTAGGAAGGTTATGCTCAAAATCCTTGAAGATAGGCTTCAAAGTATGTGAAGTGAGAACTTCCAGATAGATGTGCAAGCTAGATTTAGAAAAGGCAGAAGAACAAGAGATCAAATTGCCAACATCTTTTGGATCATGAAAAAAGCAAAGGAATCCAGAAAAACATCTACTTCTGCTTTATTGACTACACTAAAGCCTTTGATTGTAGGGATCACAAATTGTGGAAATTCCTTAAAGAGATGGGCCACCTTAACTGCCTCCTGAGAAAGCAGCATGCAGGTCAAGAAGCACTCCTCGGCATACACACCAAGGAAGCCAGAATTGAAAGAGACACATGTACTCCAATGTTCATCACAGCACTATTTATAATAGCCAGGACATGGAAGCAACCTAGGTGTCCATCTGCAGATAAATGGATAAGAAAGCTGTGGTACATATACACAATGGAGTATTACTCGGCAATTAAAAAGAGTACATTTGAATCATTTCTAATGAGATGGATGAAACTGGAGCCTATTATACAGAGTGAAGTAAGCCAGAAAAACAAATCACCAATACAGTACACTAATACATCCAGTTCAGTTCAGTCGCTCAGTTGTGTCCGACTCTTTGCTACCTCATGAATCACAGCACGCCTAGCTTCCCTGTACATCATCAAATCCCGGAGTTCACTCAAACTCATGTCCATCCAGTCGGTGATGCCAACCAGCCATCTCATTCTCTGTCGTCCCCGTCTCCTCCCACACCCAATCCCTCCTAGCATCAGACCTTTCTCCAGTGAGTCAACTCGTCGCATGAGGTGGCCGAAGTATTGCAGTTTCAGCTTTAGCATCAGTCCTTCCATTGAACACCCAAGACTGATCTCCTTTAGAATGGACCGGTTGGATCTCCTTGCAGTCCAAGGGACTCTCAAGAGTCTTCTCCAGCACCACAGTTCAAAACATCAATTCTTCAGCGATCAGCTTTCTTCACAGTCCAACTCTCGCATCCATACATGACTACGGGAAAAACCATAGCCTTGACTAGATGGACCTTGGTTGGCAAAGTAATGTCTCTGCTTTTCAATATGCCATCTAAGTTGGTCATAACTTTCCTTCCAAGGAGTAAGTGTGTTTTAATTTCCTGGCTGCAGTCAGCATCTTCAGTGATTTTGGAGCCTCAAAAAATAAAGTCTGACACTGTTTCCACTGTTTCCCATCTATTTCCCATGAAGTGATGGGGCCAGATGCCATGATCTTTGTTTTCTGAATGTTGAGCTTCAAGCCAACCTTTTCACTCTCCTCTTTCACTTTCATCAAGAGGCTTCTTAGTTCCTCTTCACTTTCTGCCATAAGGGTGGTGTCATCTGCATATCTGAGGTTATTGATATTTCTCCCAGCAATCTTGATTCCAGCTTGTGCTTCTTCTAGCCCAGCGTTCCTCATGATGCACTCTGCATATAAGTTAAATAAGCAGGGTGACAATATACAACCTTGACGTACTCCTTTTCCTATTTGGAACCAGTCTGTTGTTCCATGTCCAGTTCTAACTGTTGCTTCCTGACCTGCATACAGGTTTCTCAAGAGGCAGGTCTGGTGGTCTGGGATTCCCATCTCTTTCAGAATGTTCCACAGTTTATTGTGATCCACACAGTCAAAGGCTTTGGCATAGTCAATGAAGCAGAAATAGATGTTTTTCTGGAACTCTCTTGCTTTCTTCATGATCCAGCGGATGTTGGCAATTTGATCTCTGGTGCCTCTGCCTTTTCTAAAACCTGCTTGAACATCTGGAAGTTCTCGGTTCACATATTGCTGAAGACTGGCTTGGAGAATTTTGAGCATGACTTTACTAGTGTGTGAGAAGAGTGAGTGCAATTGTGCGGTAGTTTGAGCATTCTTTGGCATTCCCTTTCTTTGGGATTGGAATGAAGACTGACCTTTTCCAGTCCTGTGGCCACTGCTGAGTTTCTATACAGTTTGCAAAAACAAGACCAGGAGCTGACTGTGGCTCAGATCATGAACACCTGATTGCCAAATTCAGACTTAAATAGAAGAAAGTAGGGCCACTAGACCATTCAGATATGACCTAAATCAAATCCCTTATGATTATACAGTGGAAGTAAGAAATAGATTTAAAGGTCTAGATATGATAGATAGAGTGCCTGATGAACTCTGGACGGAGGTTCATGACATTGTACAGGAGACAGGGACCAAGAACATCCCCATGGAAAAGAAATGCAAAAAAACAAAATGGCTGTCTGAGGAAGCCTTAAAAATAGCTGTGAAAAGAAGAGAAGCAAAAAGCAAAGGAGAAAAGGAAAGATATAAGCATCAGAATGCAGAGTTCCAAAGAATAGCAAGGAGAGATAAGAAAGCCTTCCTCAGTGATCAATGCAAAGAAATAGAGGAAAACAACAGAATAGGAAAAACAAGAGATCTTTTCAAGAAAATTAGAGATATCAAGGGAAAATTTCATGCAAAGATGGGCTCGATAAAGGACAGAAATGGTATGGACCTAACAGAAGCAGAAGATATTAAGAAGAGATGTCAAGAATACACAGAAGAACTGTACAAAAAAGATCTTCATGACGAAGATAATCACGATGGCGTGATAAATCACCTGGAGCCAGACATCTTGGAATGTGACGTCAAGTGGGCCTTAGAAATCATCACTACGAACAAAGCTAGTGGAGGTGATGGAATTCCAATTGAGCTATTTCAAATCCTGCAAGATGATGCTGTGAAGGTGCTGCACTCAATATGCCAGCAAATTTGGAAAACTCAGCAGTGGCCACAGGACTGGAAAAGGTCAGTCTTCATACTAATGCATATATATGGAATTTAGAAAGATGGTAACGATAACCCCATATACAAGACAGCAAAAGAGACACAGATGTATAGAACAGTCTTTTGGACTCTGTGGGAAAGGGCAAAGAGGGGATGATTTGGGAGAATGGCATTGAAATGTGTATATTATCATATGTGAAACAAATCGCCAGTCCAGATTCGATGCATGATACAAGATGCTCGGGGCTGGTGCACTGGGATGACCCAGAGGGATGGTATGGGGAGGGAGGTGGGAAGGGGGTTCAAGATGGGGAACACATGAACACCCAGGGCGTATTCATGTCAATGTATGGCAAAACGAATACAATATTGTAAAGTAAAAAAAAAAGAAAGAAATAGATCAATAGAGACTAAAAAAAAAAAAAAAAAATACAGTTGCCCAGTGGAAAAAGAAAAAGAAGCAACAGTTAGAATCAGACATGGTTCCCAATTGCGAAAGGAGTACATCAAGGCTGTATATTGTCACCCTGCCTTTTAGCATTTATGCAGAGTTCAGTCAGTTCAGTCGCTCAGTTATCTCCGACTCTCCGCGACCCCATGAATCACAGCACGCCAGGCCTCCCTGTCCATCACCAACTCCCGGAGCTCACTCAAACTCATGTCCACAGAGTTGGTGATGCCATCCAGCCATCTCATTCTCGGTCGTCCCCTTCTCCTCCCGCCCCCAACCTTTCCTAGCATCAGAGTCTTTTCCAGTGAGTCAACTCGTTGCATGAGGTGGCCAAAGTATTGCAGTTTCAGCTTTAGCATCAGTCCTTCCAAATCATGCCAAATGCCAGGCTGGATGAAACTCAAGCTGGAATCAAGATTTCCAGGAGAAATATCAATAACCTCAGATATGCAGATGCCACCACCCTTATGGCAGAAATAAAAGAGGAGCTAAAGAGCTTTTTGAAGAAGGCAAAAGAGGAGAGTGAAAATTCAGACTTAAAAAAGCATTAGAAAAAATAAGATCATGGCATCCAGTCCCATCACTTCATGGCAAATAGATGGGGAAACAACAGAAACAATGTCAGATTTTATTTTCTCGGGCTCCAAAATCACTGCAGATGGTGACCACGGCCATGAAATTAAAAGATGCTTGTTCCTTGAAACAAAAGCTCTGAGAAACCTAGACAGCATATTAAAAATCAGAGACATCATTTTGCTGACAAAGGCATGTACAGTCCAATAGTCGGACTTGAGAGTTGGACCATAAAGAAGGCTGACAGCCAAAGAAGATATTTTCAAACTGTGGTGCTGGAGAAGACTGTTGAGAGGCCCTTGGACAGCAAGGAGATCAAACCTAAAGGAAATCAGTCCTGAATATTCATTGGAAGGACTGATGCTGAAGCTGAAGCTCCAATACTCTGGCCACCTGATGTGAAGAACTGACTCACTGGAAAGACCCTATGCTGGGAAAGGATGAAGGCAGAGGGTGAAGGGGGCGAGAGGATGAAATGGTTGGATGGCATCATCAACTAAATGGACTTGAGTCTGAGCAACCTCTAGGAGATAGTGAAGGTCAGAGAAGCCTGCTATGCTGCAGTCCATGGGGTTCAAAGAGTTGGACATTATGGAGCAACTGAATAACAACAGCAACATTTACTGAAAAATTCTTTCCCCAATTTCTTTGATAAATCATCTCTTTAAATGTGTAAATTACAAATCTATTCCCAGAGGAATAATTGTGAGCTTTTTAGGTTAATTCCAGAAGCTTATTTTGACATTACCACAGAATTTGAAATATGAAACAATTTTCTGATCTTACACTGTAATTTACTTCCTTTCATTAATTATTTTCCAACTTGTCTTGGTTTTTCCATACCTTTTATTTTGTAAATAAACTCTAGAAAAAGTTGGTCTGGATATGAAACAAAATTCTATTGGAGAGTTATTTGGAATTACCTTAAAATCCTACATTAGTTTCGGAAAAACTGACAATTATAATACATCCTGCTATAGATTGTTGTGTGTTAGTCCCACAGTAAAGTCTTTTACTTTCTAAAATCTATTACACTTTATTATATTTGTTTTTATTTGTTCACCTCTATACCTGTTAAAATTGGTATTCTTTATAAGTAAAATTATATAATGATTAGCTCTGCCAAATGCAGTCTATAGACTATATATATATAGTCTATATATATATACTATATATAGTATGAGGCAGATTACTCAGTCTTTTCTTTGTTTTTTTTTTATTTTTATTTTTTTTATATCTAAAAAAGAATTTTATTAAAAAAGCACAAATGCAAAGAAATGAACAGAGGAAAATTTATGCGTCGAACCTGGACTGGTCACTTATGATAATATACATGCTACAGTCTTTTCTTAAGCTTAATTTTTTTGTATATAAAATGGAGATTACTGTCATACTAAACTCACTGAGGTATGAATAGTTTAGAGCAATTTGGCATAGCACCTAAAAGCACTTAATAAAGATTAAGTCTTTCTATTTATTTTATTAAAAATAAAATATTCTAGTCCAAAACCACCTTCTCATTGTTAAATATATATATTAAATTCTAGTATCAGCAGCATTATGGAAAAAACTTTTCTTTCCCATTTTGAAATTATTGTGTGCTAAGTCACTTCAATCATGCCCAACTCTTTGCGACTCTTTGGACTGTAGCCTGCCAGGCTCCTCTGTCCATGGATTCTCTAGGTAAGAATACTGGAGTGGTTTGCTGTGCCCTCCTTCAGGGGATCTTCCCAACCCAGGGACTGAATCCATGTCTTATTTCTCCTGTGCTGGCAGGCAGGTTCTTTACCACTAGCGCCACCTGGAAATCCCTTTGATATTACTATTTGATAAACTAACTGTTTTATAAAAATGAATTACTCTGAAATTACTAAATAAAAATATTTGCAACTTTATAAACTATATAGTTGGCCTGATTTTATATATATATGTATATATATGTATAGCAACCATGTGTTTATATTTGTATGTGAACCATTTCATAATTTTTTCATATGTGATATATGGAGTGTGCCTATCAAATTTTTACTAGTTTTATAAAACAAATGAAAAGGTTACACACTGTTTCTATAAATATATGAGAAGTATCTGAAATTTTACAATTTGAAAAAATTTCATCAGTGATTAGCATCACTCTAAATAGCTTGTTAGCTTATTTCTGTATTGTTATTAACTTATTAAATTTCTTGCACTCATTAAATCAGTTTTGATAACTTGAATTTCCAGGATTCTACATAAGAAATATTATTTGCAGGGCAGGAATAGAAGTGTGGACTTAGAGAATGGACTTGTGGATGCAGTGGGGGAAGGTGAAGGTATGAGGAACTGAGAGGGGCACTGACATATGCACACTACCATGTGTAAGATAGATAGATAGCTATCAGGAAGCTACTGCACAGCGCAGGGAACTCAGCTCGGTGCTCTGTGGTGACCTAGAATGGAGGGTGGAGGTGGGAGGGAGACTCCAGATTGAGGGGGTATAAATATATACATATGGCTGATTCACGTTATACAGCAGAAACTAACACAACATTGTAAAGCAATTGTACTCCAATAAAAAAATAAAAAGTATTCCTGCAACTTTTGATTTTTAAGTTGAATATATAGCTAATTATATCTAATGAAATTATATTACCATGAATTCAAGTAGAATTTTTAAAATGGAATATAGTATATATATATAAATTGTAGAAGGGAATGGCAATCCACTCCTGGAGATTCCCGTGGACCTCTAGAAGAGCTTGGTAGACCACAGTCCATGGGGTTGCAAAGAGTCAGATTCGACTGAGTGACTAATATTATAATATATAAAAATACTGAATCACTGTTGTACTTCTGAAACATATAGTACTGTAAATCAACTATAATTCTTTAAAATCCATTTTTCAAGCAGGAAAAATATCACCAAAAGAAGCTAAACTGAAAAATAAAATCTAAAATACAAACTATAGGTTAGACAAAATGAGATTTGATGGAAGTCAGATGGGAGAAGAAACACTGAATAAAAATATTTGGTAAATCTTCAACAAACATTGTTGGGAAAAATGGATCTTTATGTGTAAGAGGATAGAAGGAAATGACAACCCATTCCAGTATTCTTACCTGGAAAATCCTGTGGACAGAGAAGCCTGGCAGGCTACATACCGTCCATAGGATCACAAAAAGTTGGACACAGCTGAAGTGACTTAACACACACACACACACACACACACACGTGTAAGATGAACTAAGACTACCATCTTAAGCCATACACAAAACTTAGCTGGACAACGGATTAAAGACCTATAAAACTCATAATGCTAAACTCCTAGAAGGAAACACAGGGCAAAATCTTCATTAAATTGGATTTGACAATGATTTCTTGGTTATGACTCCAAAAGAACAGGAAACAAGCAAAAAAATAGATAATCAGTACTACATCAACTAAAAAGCTTTTGTGAAGCAAAGGAAAAAATCAACATTATCAAAGGCAACTACAGAAAAGTACATAATATTTGCAAATCATATATATGGGGTAAATACATATAAAAATAAATGAAGTACCCCTACAAAACAACAAGAAAATTTAAATAATCCAGTTTAAAAAATGGGCAAAAGACTTGAACAGGCATTTCTCCAAAGATGATGTACAAATGGTGAATAAACAGATAAAACTTTCAATCATCAGGCAAATGAAAATCAAAACCATAAGGATGGTGACTCACATCCTTTAGGGTAGTGCCTATCAAAGGATATGAAAATAATACCTGTTGGTAAAGATGTGGAGAAACTGGACCCCAAGTGCACTGTTGGGGAGATTCTAAAATAGCGCAGCCACTATGAAAAACAATATGAAAGTGCCTCAAAAAATTAAAAATAGAACTGTCAAACGATCCATCAATCCCTGAGAACTTAATATGCATGCTACTGAGACGGGCTGGAACCTGGACACTTTGCTGTAGTGCTGAAATGCTTGTACCTGAACACTTTTCTCCTTGAGCAACAAAATACAAAGAACGGATATAGGGCTCAAAATAACTGCATAAAATTTCAATTGGGGCAATTTCTGGGCAAAGCATAAATAGAGATCAAAAAGCCCAACTGCCACTTCTGAATGAAGAGCCTGGAGCAAAAGCAAAGTACTGCATATGCCCCCTGCATGCAACACCGTGGGCAAACCACTTAAGCCACCCCTCAGGTCTGACCCCTGGACATACTCCTACCTTCACTCCATGTAAGTAACAAGCTCACATCCCCTTGGGGATTTAGCCAGCAAAGGAAGCTATTGTTTGTTCTTGCTTAACTCTGCTGCAACAGGGGCCCATAAAGCCTTGCCTGAATTACTTATCTGGCCTCTAGTAGATTTCTACTGATTGAGGAAGGCCAGGAACTGTGATAAGTATCACCACAACATGAATAAGATTTGAGGCCATTATTCATAGTAAAATAAGCCCTCTGCAAAAGAATAAACACGGTATGACTTACTTATATGAGGTATGTAAAGTAGTCAGATTCATAAGAAACAGAAAGTAAATGGTGCTTACCCCATCTGAGGGGAAAGAAAATTGTTAAAGATGTTGTTTCAGTTTTGCAAGATGAGAAAGTTCTGGAGATATGTTTC
Source organism: Moschus berezovskii (assembly GCF_049115385.1). Classification (NCBI taxonomy): domain Eukaryota; kingdom Metazoa; phylum Chordata; class Mammalia; order Artiodactyla; family Moschidae; genus Moschus; species Moschus berezovskii. The sequence continues at coordinate 3,674,392 of NC_142478.1, read as the reverse complement.
ACAAAGTGTGTATGTATATTGTATACATATGCATTTGTATTTGTATACAAATATACAAATTTGTGTTGTATATTTAAAAATGATTAAAGAAGCAATTCACATTGTATGTTTTTTATCACAAAAATATGTTAGGTAAATATCTGCATATAGTTAAATGTTAATCACAAAAAAAAAACAATAACATCTCATTTATTTCAAGAAGAAAACAAGCTTGAAAACAAAACAGTAGGATGTGATAATGTGAATCATACTCTTATTTTTAGAATCATTTAATGACTTGGGAGAAGGATAAAGATACTAATTACATATGACTCCATTAGAAGAGTAGGCTAGTAGGAAAAGATACCAAATAACAGAATACACATGTAAAATTTCCAAGCCAGTAGAGAAAAGAAAAATGTAATGAGGGATTTAAACCATAATTCAATACATAAGAAGGCAAAACAGAAGAAAACCAAAAACACAACAATAAACAAAAAACAAAACAACTGGGACACAGAGAATACAAAAAAGAAGCCATAATACATCAATAACCATAATAGGTGTAACTACAATAAGCATTCTATTAAAAAATAAAACTTGCTCTCATGGATTCAAATGAAAAAATAAAATCAAACTATTTGCTGTCTAAAAGTGACATACCTGAGACATAGATCTTGAAAGACTAAATGTGTAAAGTAAGATAAAGATATACCAGGCAGAAACATTAATCAAAAGAAAGAAGATTTATTAATATCATAAGAAACAGAGATTTAACTAAAACATGATTAGTGAGATTTATTATATAATGATACATTTTATCAGAAAACTAATATTCTAAACTTATAAGTATATGGTATATAATAGAGTGTAAAATATTTTAAAACTGTTGTTGTTCCTCAGTCACTAAGTTGTGTCCAACTTTTTGAATGCCAGGCTCCTCTGTCCTACTCTATCTCTCAAATTCACTGAAGTTCATGTCCATTGAGTTGGTTATACTCTGCTGCTCCCTTCTCCTTTTGCCTTCAATCTTTCCCAGCATCAGGTCTTTTCCAATGAGTCACCTCTTTGCATCAGGTGGCCAAAGCATTGGGGCTTCAACTTCAGCATCAGTCCTTCAGTGAATATTCAAGTTTCCTTTAGGATTGATTGGTTTGATCTACTTCAGTCCAAAGGACTCTCAAGAGTCTTCTCTGACACCACAATTCAAAAGTGTCAATTCTTTGGTGCTAAGCCTTCTTTAAGGACCAACTCACATCTGCACACGACTGTTGGAAAAACCATAGTTTTGACTCTACCGATCTCTGTGGCAAAGTAATGTCTCTAATTTTTTATATGCTGTCTAGGTTTCTGATAGCTTTCCTTCCAAGGAGCAAGTATGTTTTAATTTCATGGCTGCAGGCACCATTCACAGTGATTATGGAGAATAGGAAAGTAAAACCTGCCGCTGTTTCCACTTTTTCCCCTTCTATTTGCCATGAAGGGATGGGACTAGATGCCACGATCTTAGTTTTTTAAATGCTGATTTTCAATCTAACTTTTTCACTCTCCTCTCTTACTTTCATCAAGAGGATCTTCAGTTCCTCTTCACTTTCTGCCATTAGTGTAACATCTGACTATCTGAGGTTGTTGATATTTCTTCTGGTAATCTTGATTCCAGTCTGTGAGTAATCCAGCCCAGCATTTTGCGTGATGGATTCTACATAGAAGTTAAAGAAGGAGAGCAACAATATACAGCCTTGTATATTGTACTCCTTTCCCAATTTTGAAACAGTCCATTGTTCCACATCCAGGTCTAACTGTTACAGTTTCTTGACCTTCATACAGGTTTCTCAGGAGACAGGTAAGGGGGTCTGATACTTCTATCTCTTTAAGAATTTTCCACAGTTTCTTGCAACCCACTTAGTTAAAGGCTTTAGCATCGTCAATGAAGCAGAAGTTGATGTTTTTCTGGAACTCCCTTGTCTTCTCCATCATCCAAAAGGTGTTGGCAATTTGATCATTAGTTCCTCTGCCTCTTCAAAATCCAGCTTGTACATCTGCAAGTTCTTAGTTCACGTTCTGCTGAAGCCTTATTGTTGTTCAATCACTAAGTCATGTCTGACTCTTTGTAACTCCATGAATTACAGCACCACAAGCTTCTCTGTCCTTCACTATCTCCCAGAGTTTGCTCAAATCCATGGTCATTGTAGTCAGTGATGCTGTCTAACTATCTCATCCTCTGTCACCCTCTTCTCCTATTGCCTTCAACCTTCCCCAGCATCAAGAATTTTTCCAAAGAGTTGTCTCTTCCCATCAGATGGCTAAAGTATAGGAGCTTCAACTTCAGCATCAGTCCTTCCAAGGAATATTCAGGGTTGATTTCCCTTAGGATTGACTGGTTCAATCTTCTTCAGTCAAAGGGTCTCTCAAAAGTCTTCTCCAGCACCACAGTTCGAAAGCATCTTCTTTGGTGCTCAGTCTGCTTTATGGTCCAAATCTCACATGTTTACATGACTACTGGAAAAATCAGAGCTTTGACTACATGGACTTTGTTGGCAAAGTGAAGTTTCAGCTTTTTAATATGCTGTCTAGATTTGTCATAGTTTTCCTTCCAAAGAACAAGCATCTTTTAATTTCGTGGATGCCATCACCATCTGCAGTGATTTTGGAGCCAAAGAAAATAAAAGTGATCTCTGTTTCCACCCCTTCCATTAGCTATGAAGTAGAGACATTATTTTGCCAACCAAGGTCCGTCTAGTCAAGGCTATGGTTTTTCGCGTGGTCATGTATGGATGTGAGAGTTGGACTGTGAAGAAAGCTGATCGTCGAAGAATTGATGCTTTTGAACTGTGGTGCTGGAGTAGACTCTTGAGAGTCCCTTGGACTGCAAGAAGATCCAACTACTCCATTCTAAAGGAGATCAATCCTGGGTGTTCATTGGAAGGACTGATGCTAAAGCTGAAACTCCAATACTTTGGCCACCTCATGCGACGAGTTGACTCACTGGAAAAGACTCTGATGCTGGAGGAATTGGGGGTGGGAGGAGACGGGGATGACAGAGAATGAGATGGCTGGATGGCGTCACTGACTCGATGGACATGAGTTTGAGTGAACTCCGGGAGTTGGTGATGGACAGGGAGGCCTGGCGTGCTGTGCTTCATGGGGTCGCAGAGTCGTACAAGACTGAGCGACTGAACTGAACTAAATGTGAACAGATGCCATGATCTGAATGTGAACAGATGCCATGATCTGAGTTTTTTGAATTCTGACTTTCAAGTCAGCTTTTTCACTCTCCTCTTTCATTCTCATCAAGAGGATCTTTCATTCCTCTTCACTTTCTGCCACTCGAGTGGTATCATCTGTGTACCTGAGGCTGCTGATATTTCTGCCTGCAAGCTTGATTCATCAAGTCCAGCATTTCATATGATGTATTTGATGTGAAGAGTTGACTCATTAGAAAAGACTGTGATTCTGAAAAAGACTGAAAGCAGGAGAAGAGGACAACAGATGACGAAATGGTTGAATGGCATCACCATCTCAATTGACATGAGTTTGAGCAAGCTCCAGGAGATGGTGAAGGACAGGGAAGCCTGGCATGCTTCAGTCCATGGGGTTACAAAGAGTCAGACACAACTGAGCAACTGGACAACAACTCTGCACAGAAGTTAAATAAGCAGGGTGACAATATATGCACCCTTGTTGTATTCCTTTCCAATTTGGAACCAGTCTGTTGTTCGTGTTTGGTTCTAATGCTGCTTCTTGTCCTGCATATAGGTTTCTCAGAAGGCAGGTAAGGTGGTCTGGTATTGCCATCTCTTTATGAATTTTCCACAGTTTGTTGTGATCCACATAGTCAAAGACTTTAGAGTAGTCAATGAAGCAGAAATAGATGTTTTTCTGGAATTCCCTTACTTCTCCTAAGATCCAGTGTATGTTGGTAAGTTGATCTCTGGTTCCTCTGCCTTTTCTAAATCCAACTTGTACATCTGGAAGTTCTCAGGTCACATACTATTGAAACCTAGCTTGAAGAATTTTGAGCATTATCTTGCTAGCATGTGAAATATAGGAATAATAGAATGGTAGTCTGAACATTCTTTGGCACTGGGCTTCTTTGGGATTGGAATGAAAATTGACCTTTTCCAGTCTGTGGATACTGCTGAGTTTTGCAGATTTGCTGACATATTGAACACAGCACTTAAACAGCATTGTCTTTTAAGACTAAAAATGGCTCAGCGAGAATTCTGTCATCCTAACTAGCTTTGTTTGTACTAATGCTTCCTAAGGTGAGTGACCACATCATCGTGGTTATCTATGTCATTAAGACATTTCTTACAGAGTTCTTCTAATTATTCTTGATACTCTTCTGTTCCTGTCAGGTGCTCACTATTTCTGTTATCATGCCCATCTTTGCATGAAATATTCCCTTGATATCTCCAATTTTCTTGAAGAGATCTTAGTGTTTTCCATTCTATTGTTTTCCTCTATTTCTCTGCATTGTTCATTTAAGGAGGCCTTCTTATCTTTCCTTGTTATTCTCTGGAACCCTGCATTCAGTTTAGAGTATCTTCCCTTTTCTCCATTGCCTCTTGCTTCTCTTCCTTTCTCAGCTACTTACAAATGCAAAGCCTTCTCAGACCATTTTGCCCTCATTCATTTCTTTCGGTGGTTTAGGTCACTGCCTCCCATACAATGTTACCAACCTCTGTCCTTAGTTCTTCAGACACTCTCTTCCAGAGCTAATCTCTTGAAACTATTCATCACCTGTGCTGTATAATAAAAGGGATTTGATTAGGTCATACCTAAATGGTCTAGTGGCTTTCCCTACTTTCTCAGATGGTAAAGAATCCACCTGCAATGCAGGTGATTCAGGTTCAATCCCTGGGTAAGGCAGATCCCCTGGAGAAGAGAATGGCAACCTACTCCAGTATTCTTGCTTGGAAAATCCCAGGGACAGAGGAGCCTGGTAGATTATGGTCCATGGGGTCACAAAGAGTTGGACATGACTGAATGACTGACCCTTTGCAATAAGGAGCTTATCTTCTGAACCATGGTCAGCTCCAGGTCTTGTTTTTAATCTCTGTATAGAGTTTCTCCATCTTTAGCAACAAAGAACATAATCAATCTGATTTCAGTGTTTACCATTTGGTAATGTCTAAACAAGTGGAGACTGTACTGTCGTTTTTAAGGTTGCATCCAAGTACTGCATTTTGGACTCTTTTGTTGACCGTGAGGGCTCTTCCATTTCTTCTAATGGATTCTTGCCCAAAGTAGTAGATATAATGGTCATCTGAATTAAATTCACCCATTCCCATCAATTTTAGTTCACTGATTCCAAAGAGGATAGTGCCATCTCCTGCTTGGCCACGTCTAATTTATCTTGATTCATAGACCTAACATTTCAGGTTCCTATGCAATACTGTTTTTACAGCACTCGGCTTCACTTTCAGCACCAGACACATCCACACATGAATGTTGCTTGCATTTGGTGCAGCTGCTTCATTCTTACTGGAGCTATTTGTAATGGCCTTCTGTTCTTCCCCAGTAGCATACTGGATACCTTCTGACCTGGGGGGCTCATCTTATGGAGTCATATCTTTTTGCCATTTCATACTGTCCATGGGGTTCTCCAGGCAATAATACTAGGAAATAATGCCATTTCCTTCTGCAGTGGACAATGTTTTGTCAGAGTCTTCATTATTATCCATCCATTTCAGGTGGCTCCACATGGAATGGCCCATAGCTTCACTGAGTTACAAAAGACCCTTCACCACAACAAGACTGTAATCCATGGAGAGGAAAATTCTAAGTTATATTTGACACATCTGTGACCCCAATGACTGTAACCCATCTCCTCTGTTCATGAGATTTTTCCATCAAGAATACAGGAATGGGTTTCTCTTTCCTTCACCAGGGTATCTATCTGACCTGAGGATCGAATCCATGTCTGCATTGCAGACATACTGCATTATAGGCAGATAGTTTACCACTGTGCCACCCAGGCTTCCCATTAAATCTGTAAAGAACACTTAATAAATCTAATAAAAGTGGCAAATAATATTTTAATATGTTAAAATGTATCTTTCTACTATTTGATGGTTGAAGCAGTCAAAAGCAATACTATAGAGAATATAAAAATAGAAAAAAAGGATTAATGTGAATGTAGAAAATATTATACCTAACCATTGCACAAAACACATTTTCAAGCAAAGATTTTTTGTGTTTTAATTATTATGGTCAATTCCAAGTTCATACTGTCAGCCTCAATCTATTTTAAACACTGACTTCATACAGACTACAGTCTTTCTTCAAAAAATGATTAAAGAGAAATTGATAAGAAAAGGAAGACTGGGAAACAAATAATGTTTGTGAATAAAAAATATATTACTAAAAATATGTGAGTTTAGAAGAAATAATAAAAGATGAAGCAGATGATTACAATTGAAAACTAAAAATATTACGTGTCAAGCTGATGAAATTCAGACAAAGTAGCTTTCAAAAGAAAAATTTATACCCTTAAATATTCGTATTGTAAAAGAAAAGGTGCAAGAAATTAAAACATTAAGTTTACAACCAAAGAAGTAAAAGTGATCCATTAATCTCTAGATTTGATGCAATCTCTATCAAACATCCATGACATTTTCCCAGAGAAGTAGAACAAATAATCCCATAATTACATAGAACCACAAAAGACCCCGAATTGCCGAAGCAATCTTGAGAAAAAACAACAAAGTTAAATATATCACAATCCCAGACTTCAAACTAGACACAAAGCTACAGTAATCAAAACTAGTATCTGTTGCATTGGCACAACAGATATGTAGAACAATGCAACAGAATGGAGAGCCCAGAATAAACCCACATGTTTAAAGGTCAATTAGTCTAAAAGGAAGTATGAATATGCAATGGAGAAAAAAACAGCCTTTTCAATAAATGGTGCTAAGGAAACAAGACAGCTACATTTAAAAGAATGAATTTAGAACACTTTCTCACACCATATACAAAAAGAAGTTCAAAATGTATTAAAGATCTAAATGAGAGGCCTTCAGGATTTCAATCATAAAAATCCTAGAGGAAAACATAGGCCAAGCACTCTTTGACATATATATTAGCATTATTTTTTTTTCTGTTTCCTAAGACAAAAGAAATAAAACAAAAGTAAACAAATCAGACCTAATTAAACTTAAAAGCTTTTCCACAGGAAAGGAAATAATCAAGAAAGCAGACAACCTACTGAATGAATGTTTGCAAATGGTACTGCCAGCAAGGGGTTAATATTAAAAATATATAAACAGATCAATACAAAAAGGCAATACAATACAAAAATGGACAGAATCTTTTGACATATTTTTCCAAAAAAGAATCATAGATGGCAAACAGGCACATGAAAGGACTCTCAATATCACTAATTATTTGAGAAATGAAAATCAAAACTGAGATATCACCTCACACCTATGAAAACGGCTGTAGTCAAAATCTATAAATAGCAAATGTTGGAGAGGATGTGAGAATAGAGAATCCTCTTACACTGCTGTGTGCGTGCACGCGTGCTCAGTCGCTACAGTAGTGAGTGACTCTCTGTGACCCTAGGGACCTTAGCCCTCCAGGCTCCTCTGTTCATGGGATTCTACAGGCAAGAAGACTAGAGTGAATTGCCGTGCCCTCCTCCAGGGGATTTTCCCCACCCAGGGATCGAACCTGCATCTCCTTCACCGCAAGGGGATTCTTTACCACTGAGCCAACAGGAAAGCAACCTACACTGTGGGTGGGGATGTAAATTGGTGCAGCCATTCTATAGAACACTAGGGAGTTTCCTCAAAAGACTAAAAAAAGAACTATCATATGGTCCAACGATTCCATCCCTGGGTATATATCTGGAAAAAATGAAAACACTAATTTGAAAGGACACATGCACCTCAATGTTCGTACTAGCACTATTTATAATAGCCAAGATACAGCAGCAACCCAAGTGCTAATCAACAGATGAATGGATATAGAAGATGTGCCATACATATGAATACTACTCAGCCATAGAAAGAATGAAATTCTTCCATTTGTAGCAACATGGATGGACATAGAGAATGCTATGCTTAGTGAAGCAAAGTCAGAGAGAAATACAAATGCTGTATGAAATCACTTCTTCATGGAATCTAAAAAAATGCAAATTAATGTATACACCAAAAAGGAAACATCCTAATAGATAAGGAAAATAAACTTGTACTTACCAAAGTAGAGAGAGAAAGGAGGACAGACAAATTAGGGGTATGGGATATAACAACTATCACATATAAAAGGAAGCAGAAATGGTACACTGTCCCGCACAGAGAACAGTAGCTGTTGCAGTTTAATGATTTTAAGGGAGTGTGATCTGAAAAATACTGTATGCTGTACACCTGAAACTAATATAAAATTGTAAGTCAACAATAACTCAAAAATTACAAAATAAAAAGCAAAGAAGCAAAGAAAATCAGAATGAACATAAATGTTAAATGAAAGAAAATAATAAAAATATAACAAAGAAAGATGAGTATGTTTCATTCACCATTTGTAACAATAAATTTGCTTATCATTGTAAACATATTTGAAAATATAGTAGGAAAAATTATAGATTTGTTTATTTTTTCCTATTTTGCAACATTTTGGAAAATACCATTTTATTAGTAATCCTGCATATAAGAAAAGTAAATAAACTTTGAATGCTGATGTTATGGGTACTGCAATCAGATAGGAGAAACTTTTTCCAGATATTATCTTGCTCATACTAACTGATATAATTTGATTAATCTCATCCCAAAGCTTTCCATATCCTATAATGCTTTGTTTTAAAATATCATGTATATTGCAGTAACATAGATGGATTTAGAGATTATCATACTGAGTGAAGTAAGTCAGACAGAGATAGACAAATATCATGTAACAAGATTTATATGTGGAATCTAATCTGAATATAACTTATTTAAATTTTAGTTCAGTTCAGTTCAGTCGCTCAGTCATGTCCCATTCTTTGAGACCACATAAATCACAGCACGCCAGGCCTCCCTGTCCATCACCAACTCCCGGAGTTCACTCAAACTCACCTCCATCGAATCGGTGATGCCATCCAGCCATTTCATTCTCTGTCATCCTCTTCTCCTCCTGCCCCCAATCCCTCCCAGCATCAGAGTCTTTTCCAGTGAGTCAACTCTTCGCATGAGGTGGCCAAAGTATTGGAGCTTCAACTTTAATATCAGTCCTTCCAATGAACACCCAGGACTGATCTCCTTAGAACGGACTGGTTGGATCTACTCACAGTCCAAGGGACTCTCAAGAGTCTTCTCCAACACCACAGTTCCAAAACATCAATTCTTCAGCAATCAGCTTGCTTCAGAGTCCAAATCTCACATCCATACATGAACACTGGAAAAACCATAGCCTTGACTAGACGGACTTTGGTTGGCAAAGTAATGTCTATGCTTTTCAATATACTATCTAAGTTGGTCATAACTTTCCTTCCAAGGAGTAAGCGTCTTTTAATTTCAAGGCTGCATCAGCATCCGCAGTGATTTTGGAGCCCCAAAAAATAAAATCTGACACTGTTTCCACTGTTTCCCCATCCACTTCCCATGAAGTGATGGGACCAGATGCCATGATCTTAGTTTTCTGAATGTTGAGCTTCAAGCCAATTATTTCACACTCCTCTTTCACTTTCATCAAAAGGCTTTTGAGTTCCTCTTCACTTTCTGCCATAAGGGTGGTGTCATCTGCATATCTGAGGTTATTGATATTACTCCCAGCAATCTTGATTTCAGCTTGTGGTTCTTCCAGCCCAGCGTTCCTCATGATGTACTCTGCATATAAGTTAAATAAGCAGGGTGACAATATACAGCCTTGATGTACTCCTTTTCTATTTGGAACCAGTCTGTTGTTCCATGTCCAGTCTAACTGTTGCTTCCTGACCTGCATACAGGTTTCTCTACAGGCAGGTCAGGTGGTCCGGTATTCCCATCTCTTTCAGAATTTTCCACAGTTTATTGTGATCCACACAGTCAAAGGCTTTGGCATAGTCAATCAAGCAGAAATAGATATTTTTCTGGAACTCTCTTGCTTTCTCCATGATCCAGCGGATGTTGGCAATTTGATCTCTGGTTCCTCTGCCTTTTCTAAAACCAGCTTGAAAATCTGGAATTTCATGGTTCACGTATTGCTGAAGTCTGTCTTGGAGAATTTTGAGCATGACTTTACTAGTGTGTGAGATGAGTGCAATTGTGCAGTAGTTTGAGCATTCTTTGGCATTGCCTATCTTTGGGATTAGAATGAAAACTGACCTTTTCAGTCCTGTGGCTACTCCTGAGTTTTCCAAATGTGCTGGCATATTGAGTGCAGCACTTTCACAGCATCATCTTTCAGGATTTGAAATAGCTCAACTGGAATTCCATCACCTCCACTAGCTTTGTTCAAAATGATGCTTTCTCAGACCCACTTGACTTCACATTCCACGATGTCTGGTTCTAGGTGAGTGATCACACCATTGTGATTGTCTAGGTCATGAAGATCTTTTTTGCACAGTTCTTCTGTGTATTCTTGACACCTCTTCTTAATATCTTCTGCTTCTGTTAGGTCCATACCATTTCTGTCCTTTATTGAGCCCATCTCTGCATGAAATGTTCCCTTGCTATCTCTAATTTTCTTGAAGAGATCTCTTGTCTTTCCTATTCTGTTGTTTTCCTCTATTTCTTTGCATTGATCTCTGAGGAAGACTTTGTTATCTCTCCTTGCTATTCTTTGGAACTCGGCATTCTGATGCTTATATCTTTCCTTTTCTCCTTTGTTTTTCGTTTCTCTTTTCACAGCTATTTTTAAGGCTTCCTCAGACAGCCATTTTGCTTTTTTGCATTTCTTTTCCATGGGGATGGTCTTGGTCCCTGTCTCCTGTACAATGTCACGAACCTCCATCCACAGTTCACCAGGCACTCTATCTACCAGATCTAGTCCCCTAAATTTATTTCTCACTTCCACTGTATAAACACAAGGGATTTGATTTAGGTCATACCTGAATGGTCTAGTGGTTTTCCCTACTTTCTTCAATTTAAGTCTGAATTTGGCAATAAGGAGTTCATGATCTGAGCCACAGTCAGCTCCTGGTCTTGTTTTTGCTAACTGTATAGAGCTTCTCTATCTTTGGCTGCAAAGAATATAATCAATCTGATTTCGGTGTTGACCATCTGGTGATGTCCATGTGTAGACTCTTCTCTTGTGTTGTTGAAAGAAGGTGTTTGCTATGCCAAGTGTGTTCTCTTGGCAAGACTCTATCAGCCTTTGCCCTGCTTCATTCTGTGCTCCAAGGCCAAATTTGCTTGTTACTCCAGGTGTTTCTTGACTTCCTACTTTTGCATTCCAGTCCCTTATAATGAAAAGGACATCTTTTTTGGGTGTTAGTTCTAAAAGGTCTTGTAGGTCTTCATAGAACCGTTCAACTTCGGCTTCTTCAGCATTACTGTTTGGGGCGTAACCTTGGATTACCGTAATATTGAATGGTTTGCCTTGGATACGAACAGAGATCATTCTGTCGTTTTTGAGATTGCATCCATGTACTGCATTTCGGACTCTTTTGTTGACCATGATGGCTACTCCATTTCTTCTAAAGGATTCCTGCCCACAGTAGTAGATATAATGGTCATCTGAGTTAAATTCACCCATTCCAGTCCATTTTAGTTCACTGATTCCTAGAATGTTGACGTTCACTCTTGCCACCTCCTGTTTGAACACTTCCAATTTGCCTTGATTCATGGACCTAACATTCAAGGTTCCTATGCAGTTTACAGCATTGGACCTTTCTTCTATCACCAGTCACATCCACAACTGGGTGTTGTTTTTCTTTGGCTCCATCCCTTCATTCTTTCTGGAGTTATCTCTTCACTGATCTCCAGTAGCATACTGGGCACCTACCGACCTGGGGAGTTCCTCATTCAGTATCCTATCATTTTGCCTTTTCATACTGTTCTTGGGGTTCTCAAGGCAAGTATACTGAAGTGGTTTGCCATTCCCTTAAGTGGACCACATTCTGTCAGACCTCTCCACCATGACAAATTTAATCCAGATGGCCATTATTTCTACTACTGTGGACAAGCATCCTCTAGAAGAAATGGAGAAGCCCTCATAGTCAACAAAAGAGTCTTGGTGCAATACTTGGTGCAGCACTTGGTGTAATCTCAAAAATGACAGAATGATCTTGGTTCATTTCCAGGGCAAACCATTCAACATGACAGTAACCCAAGTCTCGGCCCCAATCACTAATGCCAAAGAAACTAACATTGACCAGTTCTATTAAGACCTACAAGACCTTCTAGAGTGAACACCAACAAAAGATGTCCTTTTCATCATAGGGGACTGGAATGCAGAAGTAGGAAATAAAGAGATACCTGGAATAATAGGTAAGTTTGGCCTTGAAGTACAAGATAAGGGAAGGAAGAGGCTAACAGAGTTTTGTCAAGAGAACACACTGGTCACAGCAGACCCCTTTTTCCAACAAGACAAGAGACAACTCTACACATGGACATCATCAGATGGTCAATACTGAAATCAGATTGATTATATTGTTTGCAACTGAAGATGGAGAAGCTCTATTGAGTCAGCAAAAACAAGACTTCGAGCTGACTGTGGCTCAGATCATGAGGTCCTTACTACAAAATTCAGGCTTAAATTGAAGATAGTAGGGAAAACTGTTAGGCCATTCAGGTATGACTTAAATCAAACCCCTTATGATTATAAAGTGGAGGTGATCAATAGATTTAAAGGATTAGATCTGGCAGACAGAGTGCCTGAAGAACTATAGATGGAGGTTCATAACATTGTTAAGGAAGTGGTGACCAAAACTATCCCAAAGAAAAATAAATGCAAGAAGGAAAGGTGATATGAGGAGGCTTTACACATAGCTGAGGATAGAAGAGAAGTGAAAGGCAAGGGAGAAAGGGAAAGATATACCCAGTTGAATGCAGAGTTTCAGAGAATAGCAAGGAGAGATAAGAAAGCCTTCTTAAGTAAACAATGAAAAGAAATAGAGGAAAGCAATAGAATAGGAATGACTAGAAATCTCTTCAAGAAAATTGGAGATATCAAAGGAATATTTCATGCAAGGATGGGCAGAAGCAGTAGAGACTGAACTGAAGTAGAAGAGATTAAGAGGAAGTGGCAAGAAATCAAAAGACACTGAAATCAAAAGGACTGATGCTGAAGTTGAAGCTCCAATATTTGGTCACCTGATGTGAAGAATTAACTCATTGGAAAAGACTCTGATGCTGGGAAAGATTGAAGGAGGAGGAGGGGATGACAGAGGATGAGATGGTTGGATGGCATCACTGACTCAATGGACATGAGTTTGAGCAAGCTCTGGGAGTTTGTGATGGACAGAGAAGCCTGGCATGCTGCAGTCCATTGGGTCACAAAGAGTTGGATACGAGTGAGCAGCTGAACTGAGTCTGAGAGGTGAGGGAGGAGGGATAAACTGGGAGATAAGGATTGACATACTGAAGAGACTTCGTAGCAGCAGCAGCACACACACATCTATGTATAAATAGATGACTAGTATGGACCTACTATATTGCACAGGAAACTCAATACTCTGTAATGGCCTATTAGAGAAAAGAACCTAAAATAGAGTGGTTATATATATATGTATAACAGATTCACTTTGCTATATACCTGAAACTAAGACAACATTGTAAATCAAATAGACTCCAAAAAAATTAAGGAAAAAGAACAAACAGAAAGGCTGAAAAAAATTATGTAGAGTTTTAAACTTTCTCTGAAGCTATAGTTACTTTTATATCTTACTCTTTAGTACATTTTTAAAGACAGACAAAGGGTGAGATGTTTGGATGGCATCACCAACCCAATGAGCAAGAGTTTGAGCAAGCTACGGCAGTTGGTGATGGACAGAGAGGCCTGGAGTGCTGCAGTCCATGGGGTCACAGAGTCAGACAGACTGAACAATTGAACTGAACTGAATGATTTTCACAATATATTTTCAAAGGCTTATTCAAAGACTATAAGTAGAAATTGATCAACACCTATAACTATGTTACAACATAGACTCGTAATTCTTAAATTAAAAATAACTGTATAAAGAATAACATGTGCATTCATGTATTATATGTCTTTTGTAACTTTTCATGTGTAAAATCTATTTATGCTATACAAAATTTCATTTAATTTTCATTGTAAGAACAAACTTGTTACCAAAGGGGAGAGAGAAGGGAGAATGAACAAATTATGGTATGGGATTAAAATATAAAAACCGCTATGTATAAAGTTTAATAAACAAATAGGCATATGGTATAACAGAGAATGAGAGTAATATCCTGCACAACTCCATACCCATCATACTCATCAGTTCAGTTCCGTTCAGTCGCTCAGTCGTGTCCGACTCTTTGCAACCCCATGCACGACAGGCCTCCCTGTCCATCACCAACTCCCGGAGTTCACTCAAACTAATGTCCATTTAGTCAGTGATGCCATCAGCCATCTCATTCTCTGTCATCCCCGTCTCCTCCCACTCCCAATCCCTCCCAGCATCAGTCATAAGACCACTCAATTATCAGGGATACAAATTTTTCTTTAACTGCATTTTCATTTTCACTGAAACTAAAGTGCATTTAAGTCATTCCAGATGAATTAGTGAAAAACAAAGGAAAAAATAATTTAACAACTTATAAAAAGCAATCATTACAATCTTGGTCTGGAAAGATGTTTAAGAAAGAATCTAGAAATTAACATATTTATTTCACTTCTCAATAATTTAAAATTCTGTAACAAACAATCTGATAAAGGGAAGTTTACATCTTCCTTTTTAATCGTTATATGTGTAATTTCATTTTCTTGCCTTAATGTGCTACCACTTCTACCAAACCTTTTTTAAAAAGGGGTGGGGGAACTGGTGGACACACTTGATTTTTTACCTATTTCAAAAGAAATATTTTCCAAAGAAATATTTTCAGAATGTCACCAATAATAATGGTGAAAAGGAAAGTGAAAGTCGACCAGTCCTGTCCAACTTTTTGTTACCCAAGGACTATAGCCTGCCAGACCCCTCTGTTCATGGAATTCTCTAGGCAAGAATACTGAAGTGAGTAGCCCTTCCCTTCTCCATGGGGTCTTCCCAATCCAGGGATAGAACCCAGGTCTCCTGCATTGCAGGCAGATTTTTTACCATCTGAACCACCAGGAAAGCCCAGGATAATGGTACTTGCACTAGCTTTTGTTGATTTTCTTCATAAAATTAATGAAATATTTTTATTTTCCTAATTTGCTCAGGGTTTGTTGTTGCTGTTAAATCACTAATAGATATTTTTCTTGATTTAACTGAGATATTCATTTAATGGGGCTTATATGTACATACATGTAAACACAAACATATATATATATATATAATATAATACATATATGCACATATCCATGCATATATTTGCTTTCAAAATATATAATAATAGTAATATATTTTATATAGTACTTAAGTATTTATAGATAGATACATATATACATATACATGTGTAGATATTTGCATTTGTTTTGGTAATGTAGGGAGGATTTTACATACATATTCAAATGTGAGTCTGGGTTAAAATTTTCCCTTCCTACACTGTTTTTGTCATCAGGATGGCTATCAGGTTTTGCTAACTATATAAATTGCTTCGGTGTTTAGTGACTAAGTCATGCCCAACTTTTTTGTAAACCCATGAACTGTAGCCCTCCAGGTTCCTCTGCCCATGGGATTTTCCAGGCAAGAATATTGGAGTGGGTTGCCGTTTCCTTATCAAGGGGATCTTCCTGACCCAGGAATCAAATGCACATCTTCTGCATTATAGGTGGATTCTTAACCACTGAGCCACCTGAGAAGCCCTAACCATATAAAGAGTAGAGTGTAATTTTTATTTTATTCTCTGAAAGACTTTATGCAAGACTGTATTTATTTCTTACTGGGTTGTTGGGTAGAACTTATTCATGAAGCTATCTAGCCTGGGTTTTCATTGTCAAAAATTTTTTGAATAATAATTCAAATAGACAGCAATTTGATTTCTCTAGTGGTTATAGAAATATTCGAAATTTTAATTTCTTCTTGAATAAGAGCTGAGAGTTGGACTGTGAAGAAAGCTGATCGCCGAAGAATCGATGCTTTTGAACTGTGGTGTTGGAGAAGACTCTTGAGAGTCCCTTATACTGCAAGGAGATCCAACCAGTCCATTCTAAAGGAGATCAATCCTGGATGTTCATTGGAGGGACTGATGCTAAAGCTGAAACTCCAATACTTTGGCCACCTCATGAGACGAGTTGACTCACTGGAAAAGACTCTGATGCTGGGAAAGGTTGGGGGCGGGAGGAGAAGGGGACGACAGAGAATGAGATGGCTGGATGGCATCACCGACTCTGTGGACATGAGTTTGAGTGTACTCCGGGAGTTGGTGATGGACAGGGAGGCCTGGCGTGCTGTGATTCATGGGGTCGCGGAGAGTCGGACACTACTGAGCGACTGAACTGAACTGAACTGAACTGAAGTAATATTTTGTAGTGATTTTCCCATTTCACTTACATTTTCAAAGTTATTGGCATAATGTTCAAAATGTTCTTTTGGTGTCTAAAGCATCTATGGTTATAATAATCATTTTATGCTAATTATTAGATAATTGTGATTTCTCTGTTAATCTTTATTTCTTGATCTCTTTTCATCCATTTCTCTAAATTGTTTTCTAAATCTATTTTCTAAATTGTTTCAAAGTGCCAACTTTGTCCATACTTTGTACATATAGTTTCATGTTTTTAAATTTATTTTTTATTTCTTCCTTTATGTACTATTCCATTTATTTTATTGCTCCTTTTTCTAGTGTTTTTATATGGATGTCTATCTCTTTAGTTTGGAGTATTTTTTTATTTCCTAATATAAGTATATAACTTTGTGAATTTCCTAAATTTAGAATACGCTTTAGATGTATCTTACAGACTGGGAATTCTCAGTAC
Source organism: Moschus berezovskii (assembly GCF_049115385.1). Classification (NCBI taxonomy): domain Eukaryota; kingdom Metazoa; phylum Chordata; class Mammalia; order Artiodactyla; family Moschidae; genus Moschus; species Moschus berezovskii. The sequence goes on along the minus strand of NC_142478.1, from coordinate 3,657,448 downwards.
TTTTGTTATAATTGATTTATAAATGATTTCTAATTTTTATCATGATTTCTTCTTGAATGAATGGGATAGTTGATATATATTTCTCAATTTTAATATGTGTGGGATTTTTCTAGTTATCTTTCTGATACTGATTTTTAACTTAATTCCATTGTATCTGAGAACATAATTTGTATTATGTCAACCCTTTTAGATCATTTACTATTTCTTTTAAAATTATATCTTTCAAAAAATTCCTGGAGCTTAAATAATACCCATCATAAATTTTCTGAGCTTTTCAATTAGTCAAATAAGAATAGAAAACAAAGTAAAATATATTTGAAAGAAGATAAACCTTTGCATCTGAGACTAAAAGAGGACACTTGATGGGATAAACTACCTTCTCTCCTGGGGTCACAGAGACTCTCCAGATGCAATGTGTATAAGATGGATAGCCATTTGGAAATCCTGGGGAGGAAAGATTGCCATTGGATTCTTGTAGGGTTTCTCCACATGCTGAAAGAAAGAAAAAACCGCATATGTTTGATTTTTTTTAATGAAAAAGATAAAATTATTCATTATTTTTTATAAAAGACATTTGCATCATAAATGAATCGAGTCTTTTGGTGTTAGAGAAGGATATATATTTGTATTTTATAAAATACTTTTCCTTTATAAGTAATTTTTAAAATGTCTTTCTTACAAGAATTTCAGTATACTTAAAGGGATTGCTATAGTTAACCATATAACAAGATTATGAGATAAATAACCTAAAGAACCATAAAATTCTTCCTCATGGAAACATTTTGCATTCATACCCAAGGAGCAAATAGCCAACTTATACATCACCCATACTCAGATTCAAGCCAGTGGGTACCTATTCGATGTGATTCTGGGATCCCATGAAACATTCTATTATTATATTTGGTGTAGAGTGAAGTTAATTTTAATAATGAATACTGTATCAAAGTTGGGAAAAATAAAATTTAAATAATAATGAATAGTCAATAAAAGTGATGCCAAAATGACACACAATGAAATATTTTTTTCAAAATAAACTGCCCACTCTCACCACTACTATTCAACAAAGTTCTGGAAGTTTTGGCTACAGCAATCAGAGCAGAAAAAGACATAAAAGGAATACAAATTGGAAAAGAAGAAGTAAAACTTTCACTGTTCGCTGATGACATGATCCTCTACATAGAAAACCCTAAAGACTCTACCAGAAAACTACTAGAGCTAATCAATGATTACAGTAAAGTTGCAGGATATAATATCAACACACAGAAATCCCTTGCATTCTTATACACTAATAATAAGAAAATAGAAAGAGAAATTAAGGAAACTATTCCATTCACTTTTGCAATGAAAAGAATTAAATACTTAGGATTATATCTACCTAAGGAAACAAAAGACTTGTACATAGAAAACTATTAAACACTAGTGAAAGTAATCAAAGAGGACATTAATAGATGGAGAAATATACTGTGTTCGTGGATTGGAAGAATAAATATTGTAAAAATGAGTATACTATCCAAAGTAATTTATATATTCAATGCAATCCCTATCAAGCTACCAACGATATTTTTCACAGAACTATAACAAATAATCTCACAATTTGTATGGAAATACAAAAAACTTTGAATAGCCAAAGCAATCTTGAGGAAGAAGAATGGAACTGGGGGAATTAACCTGCTGGACTTCAGGCTCTACTACAAAGCCACGGTCATCAAGACAGTATGGTACTGGCATAAAGACAGAAATATAGATCAATGGAACAAAATAGAAAGCCCAGAGATAAATCCATGCACCTATGGACACCTTATCTTTGACAAAGGAGGCAAGAATATAAAATGGAGAAAAGACAGTCTCTTTAACAAGTGGTGCTGGGAAAACTGGTCAGCCACTTGTAAAAGAATGAAACTAGAACACTTCCTGACACCATACACAAAAATAAACTCAAAATGCATTAGAGAGCTAAATGTAAGACCAGAAACTATAAAACTCCTAAAGGAGAATGTAGGCAAAACACTCTCCAACTTAAATCACAGCAGGATCCTCCAAGACCCACCTCCCAGAATATTGTAAATAAAAGCAAAAATAAACAAATGGGACCTCATTAAAATTAAAAGCTTCTGCACAGCAAAGGAAACTATAAGCAAGGTGAAAAGTCAGCCTTCAGAATGGGAGAAAATAATAACAAATGAAGCAACTGAGAAAGCATTAATCTCCAAAATATATAAGCAGCTCCTTCAGCTCAGTTCCAGAAAAATAAACGACCCAATCAAAAAATGGGCCAAAGAACTAAACAGACATTTCTCCAAAGAAGACATAAAGATGGCTATCAAACACATGAAAAAATGCTCAACATCTCTCATAATCAGAGAAATGCTAATCAAAACCACAATGAGATACCATTTCACATCAGTCAGAATGGCTGCTATCCAAAAGTCCACATGCAATAAATGCTGGAGAAGGTGTGGAGAAAAGGGAACCCTCTTACACTGTTGGTGGGAATGCAAACTAGTACAGCCACTATGGAGAACAGTGTGGAGATTCCTTAAATACTGGAAATAGAACTGCCATATGATCCAGAAATCGCACTCCTGGGCATACACACCGAGGAAACCAGATTTGAAAGAGACACATGTACTCTAATGTTCATTGTAGCACTGTTTACAATAGCCAGGACATGGAAGCAACCTAGATGTCCATCTGCAGACGAATGGATAAGAAAGCTTTGGTACATATACACAATGGAGTATTACTCAGCCATTAAAAAGAATACATTTGAATCAGTTCTAATGAGGTGGAAGAAACTGGAGCCTATTATACAGAGTGAAGTAAGCCAGAAAGAAAAACACCAATACAGTATACTAACACATATATATGGAATTTAGAAAGATGCAAATGATAACCCTGTATACGAGACAGCAAAAGAGACACAGATGTATAGAACAGTCTTTGGGACTCTATGGGAGAGGGTGAGGGTGGGATGATTTGGGAGAATGGCATTGAAACATGTATGTTGTCATATGTGAAACGAATCACCAGTTCAGGGTCGATGCATGTTACAGGATGCTTGGGCTGGCGTGCGGGGATGACCCAGAGGGAGGATAAAGGGAGGAGGGAGGTGGGAAGGTGGTTCAGGAGGGGGAACTCATGTACACCCAGGGCGGATTCATGTCAATGTATGTATGGCAAAACCAACCAATATAATATTGTAAAATATTTAGCCTCCAATAAAAAATAAATAAATAAAAAAATTCAATAAAAAATAATGAATACTCTATCAAAGTTGGGAAAAATAAAATTTAAATAATAATGAATAGTCAATAAAAGTGGTGCCAAAATGACACAGACTGAAATATTTTTTTCAAAATAAACTGGAATAAATTGAAACATAAAACAGTATGGAAGCAGATTTTCCAGTGAGCTATATATATATATTTATTCTCTGTTTTCTGCCTATTATAAGTGGAAATTATTGGGAAAGCAATTTTATTTTCCTTTTACTACCCCTATCTACTGGAGAATCCCATGGAGAGGAGCCTGGCAGGTTATAGTCATGGGGTCACAAGAGTTGGACACGACTCTGCAACTAAACAACCAAACAACCAACAACCCCTATCTAACTTCTTGGTTGTACTTACCAGTCATCTGATATAACACACAGTCAGCTGTAGAGCCTCAAGATCTGCATGACTAATATCTATAGGCCAATTCAACAAAGGCAAGGTCAGAGGATAATTAGCTCACTGGTTCAGCCAAGGTTTGTACTCAGAGCATTCTACAATGGACTGTCTTGTTGCTTTTGCAAGACATGATCTGAGTCAAATAAATCTAGGCTGATTTAAGTATCCTTAATTCATGAACAATTCCTATATAGCAGTTAGTTTATATAAATATTTATATAAAGTTGTTTATAACTTTCATTCGACAGTTTGAAAGAATAACTCCTTCCTTCTGAAGAAGACCGATATAGAACCTGATATATTACCATATTATAGAGCCAGCAGGTGAACTCTAGCTGGTAAACTCTTGTCTCATCAAAACAATACATTATAAATGGTTCTGCGTATCTTGATTTAAATGAAGAAACAAAAATAATGGCTTGGAAGACATAAGATAGAGATGTAAAAAGAGTTTGATATGATATAAATATTTATGTAGCCATGAAATTAAAAGATGCTTGCTCCTTGGAAGAAAAGCAGTGACAAACCTAGACAGTGTATTAAAAACAGAGACATTAACTACAAAGGTCCACATAGTCAAAGCTATGGTTTTTTCCATAGTCATGCACAGATGTGAGAGCTGGAACAATAAACAAGGCTGTACACTTAAGAACTGATGCCTTTAAACTGTCATGAGGGAGAAGACTCTTGAGAGTCACTTGGACAGAAAGGAGATCCAACCAGTCAATCCTAAAGGAAATCACCCTGAATACTCATTGAAAGGACTGATGCTGAAGCTGAAGCTCCAATAGTTTGGCCACCTGATGCAAAGAACTGACCCACTGGAAAAGACCCTGATGCTGGGAAAGGTTGAAGGCAGAAGAAGGGGATGACAGAGGATGAGATGGTTGGATGGCCTCACAGACTCAATGGACATGAGTTTAAGCAAACTCTGGGAGATGGTTTAGGACAAGGGAAGCCTGGTATGTTGCAGTTCATGTGGTCACAAAGAGTCGGGCATGAATGAACAGCTGAACAACAATAACAAAAAAAAATGTTTGTGCAACAAAATTAGTTTAAAATAAGAGCAAGCAATATTTATTCTGATAAACAGGTAGATAAAAGCAACTTGAGAATACAAGAAAAATGCTCAAGGTAAAAAAATTGTAATCAGCACTTCCCATGAGTCATCTAAGGATACGTGATAAATGTGACATTATAAGAATCCTTCAGTTCAGTTCAGTTCAGTCGCTCAGTCGTGTCCGACTCTCCGCGACCCATGAATCACAGCACGCCAGGCCTCCCTGTCCATCACCAACTCCTGGAGTACACTCAAACTCATGTCCACAGAGTCGGTGATGCCATCCAGCCATCTCATTCTCCGTCGTCCCCTTCTCCTCCCGCCCCCAACCTTTCCCAGCATCAGAGTCTTTCCAGTGAGTCAACTCGTCGCATGAGGTGGCCAAAGTATTGGAGTTTCAGCTTTAGCATCAGTCCCTCCAATGAACATCCAGGATTGATCTCCTTTAGAATGGACTGGTTGGATCTCCTTGCAGTATAAGGGACTCTCAAGAGTCTTCTCCAACACCACAGTTCAAAAGCATCGATTCTTCGGCGATCAGCTTTCTTCACAGTCCAACTCTCACATCCATACATGACCACGGGAAAAACCATTGCCTTGACTAGACGGACCTTGGTTGGCAAAGTAATGTCTCTGCTTTTTAATATACTATCAAGGTTGGTCATAACTTTCCTTCCAAGGAGTAAGCGTCTTTTAATTTCATGGCTGCAATCAGCATCTGCAGTGATTTTGGAGCCCAAAAAAACAAAGTCTGACACTGTTTCCACTGTTTTCCCATCTATTTCCCATGAAGTGATGGGACCAGATGCCATGATCTTTGTTTTCTGAATGTTGAGCTTCAAGCCAACCTTTTCACTCTCCTCTTTCACTTTCATCAAGAGACTTTTGAGTTCCTCTTCACTTTCTGCCATAAGGGTAGTGTCATCTGCATATCTGAGGTTATTGATATTTCTCCCAGCAATCTTGATTCCAGCTTGTGCTTCTTCCAGCCCAGCATTCCTCATGATGTACTCTGCATATAAGTTAAATAAGCAAGGTGACAATATACAACCTTGACGTACACCTTTTCCTATTTGGAACCAGTCTGTTGTTCCATGTCCAGTTCTGACTGTTGCTTCCTGACCTGCATATAGGTTTCTCAAGAGGCAGGTCAGGTGGTCTGGGATTCCCATCTCTTTCAGAATGTTCCACAGTTTATTGTGATCCACACAGTCAAAGGCTTTGGCATAGTCAATGAAGCAGAAATAGATGTTTTTCTGAAACTCTCTTGCTTTCTCCATGATCCAGCGGATGTTGGCAATTTGATCTCTGGTGCCTCTGCCTTTTGTAAAACCTGCTTGAACATCTGGGAGTTCACGGTTTACATACTGCTGAAGCCTGGCTTGGAGAATTTTGAGCATGACTTTACTAGCATGTGAGATGAGTGCAATTGTGCGGTAGTTTGAGCATTCTTTGGCATTGCCTTTCTTTGGGATTGGAATGAAGACTGACCTCTTCCAGTCCTGTGGCCACTGCTGAGTTTTCCAAATCTGCTGGCATATTGAGTGCAGCACTTTCACAGCATCATCTTTCAAGACTTGAAATAGCTCAACTGGAATTCCATCACCTCCACTAGCTTTGTTCGTAGTGATGCTTTCTAAGGCCCACTTGACTTCACATTCCAAGATGTCTGGCTCTAGGTCAGTGATCACATTATCGTGACTATCTTGGTCGTTAAGATCTTTTTTGTACAGTTCTTCTGCGTATTCCTGCCACCTCTTCTTAATATCTTCTGCTTCTGTTAGGTCCATACCATTTCTGTCCTTTATCGATTCCATCTTTGCATGAAATGTTCCCTTGGAATCTCTAATTTTCTTGAAGAGGTCTCTTGTTTTTCCTATTCTGTTGTTTTCCTCTATTTCTTTGCATTGATCACTGAGGAAGGCTTTCTTATCTCTCCTTGCTATTCTTTGGAACTCTGCATTCAGATGCTTATATCTTTCCTTTTCTCCTTTGCTTTTCGCCTCTCTTCTTTTTACAGCTATTTGTAAGGCCTCCTCAGACAGCCATTTCGCTCTTTTGCATTTCTTTTCCATGGGGATGGTCTGGGTCCCTGTCTCCCGTACAATGTCACGAACCTCCGTCCAGAGTTCATCAGGCACTCTATCAATCAGATCTAGTCCCTTAAATCTATTTCTCACTTCCACTGTATAATCATAAGGGATTTGATTGAGGTCATATCTGAATGGTCTAATGGTTTTCCCTACTTTCTTTAATTTAAGTCTGAACTTCTCAATAAGGAGTTCATGATCTGAGCCACAGTCAGCTCCTGGTCTTGTTTTCGCTAACTGTATACAGCTTCTCCATCTTTGGTTGCAAAGAATATAATCAATCTGAGTTCGGTGTTGACCATCTGGTGATGTCCATGTGTAGAGTCTTCTCTTGTGCTGTTGGAAGAGGGTGTTTGCTATGACCAGTGCATTCTCTTGACAAAACTCTATTAGCCTTTGCCCTGCTTCATTCCGTGCTCCAAGGCCAAATTTGCCAGTTACTCCAGGTGTTTCTTGACTTCCTACTTTTGCATTCCAGTCCCCTAGAATGAAAAGGACATCTTTTTTGGGTGTTAGTTCTAAAAGGTCTTGTAGGTCTTCATAGAACCGATTAACTTCGACTTCTTCAGCATTACTGGTTGGGGCATAGGCCTGGATTACTGTAATATTGAATGGTTTGCCTTGGAAACGAACAGAAATCATCCTGTCATTTTTAAGATTGCATCCAAGTACTGCATTTCGGACTCTTTTGTTGACCATGATGGCTACTCCATTTCTTCTAAGGGATTCCTGCCCACAGTAGTAGATATAATGGTCATCCGAGTTAAATTCACCCATTCCAGTCCATTTTAATTCACTGATTCCTAGAATGTCGACGTTCACTCTTGCCATCTCCTGTTTGACCACTTCCAATTTGCCTTGATTCATGGACCTAACATTCCAGGTTCCTATGCAATATTGCTCTTTATAGCACCGGACCTTGTTTCTATCATTGGTCACATCCACAACTGGGTATTGGTTTTGCTAAGAATCCTTAGAAAAATGAAAATTTGTTAAGATTTATTAATGCAACCAATGTGCTTCTAATTATGATCAGTTTAGGTACTAAATAATCATTGGGGAATTGAATGTGTTTCAATGAAAAAGTTACAATTTACAGCAGTTTAAAATTAAATTCTGTAATTCTAAGCCACAAAAAATGTTGATACTGGATTTCCTCAAGTGGAATTAAAACAATTAACTCGCACATGTAAATAAACATTATTATACTGATAAAACGATAAAACAGAAAGTTCTCTGAAATGCAAAAAAAAAACACACATGAATTTAATTTAAAAATCTAATAAATGTATTATATAGCACCTACTTATAATGCAAGAAATGTGGACACCAATTGCCAAGTTGTAATCATTTGTGCATTTCCCTCAGTACATGTGGCTATCCCAGGCTACCTGATCCCTATTGCAGAAGATTTTCATAAATTTTCCTGTGCATTTGTTGATTCATGTTCAGGTATAAAAAATAATTTTATAACTAAAATAACTAAAACAACTAAAGGAAAATTACCAAGGAAAAGATGGCACTACTAAGTTAAATACATAGTCTCTTCATTTACATGTAATCTATTTAGTATATGGATGAGAAGAGAGAAGTTTGACTCATGGCATAATCCCTTATTATGTTATACAAACAAGTCTCAAAACCTTCCAACTCAGTTTTCTGTTCATTAAAGTGTCTATCTTATTAATATGTACTTCATAAAGTTGTTTTGTAGGGGTCAAGTATTGTGATGTCCGAGGTCCTCTATTGAATACTTAGATACCTCTGACACAAGTAGGAAAACTGCGGGCTTAATTTTTACAATGTATCATTGAGCTAAAAAACCCAGTCTTATCTAAGAGAAAAAAAAAACATAAATATACAAAGAAAAATTATCATCAGTCTCCTAATAAAAATCATTCTAAAATAAAACAATTCACAAATTGAATTTTCATCTCTCTAGGCAGATGACATGATCTTATATGTACAAAACCATAAAGATTCCACAGACAAAAAAAAATACTGCTAGAAGTAATAAAAAAATTATACAAAATTGTAGAAAACAAAAGAAAATAACTCTGTTTATAAGAAACCCCCCTCAGTAATAAAATATTTAGGAATGAAAGAGGCAAAATAAACTTGAGGCAAAAGACATGAGCATTGAAGACTATAAAACATTGATAAAAGAAATTTAAGAGGACACAAAGATGCATTCATGGATTGGAAAACTTGATATTGTTAAAACATTATCCATTCTAGTCAAAGCATGGATAAATTTCTAAAATTCAATGTAATCCCTATTAAATTCCCAGTGGCATACTTTTGTATAAATGGGAGGAAAAGTCTTAAAATTCATATAGAATCACAAATCCTAAATAGCCAAAACAATCTTGAGGAAAAAAAAAAAGAGCCAGAAGCCTCTTTGTTGTTAACCTCAAAACATACTACAAACCTACAGTATTTGAAAGTATGATACTGGCATAAGAGAGGTGTATAGACCAATGGGACAGAATAAACAGCCAAAAATAAACCCACACCTAAACAGCAAAATGGGATCTTTGACAAAGATGCCAAGACCTTTCAATGGTGAAAAGATAGGCTCTTCCACAAATGGTATTAGGGAAACTAGACACACACATCAGTTCAGTTCAGTTCAGTTCAGTTCAGTCGCTCAGTCGTGTCCGACTCTCCGCTACCCCATGAATCACAGCACGCCAGGCCTCCCTGTCCATCACCAACTCCCGGAGTTCACTTAAACTCATGTCCACAGAGTCGGTGATGCCATCCAGCCATCTCATTCTCTGTCGTCCCCTTCTCCTCCCGCCCCCAACCTTTCCCAGCATCAGAGTCTTTTCCAGTGAGTCAACTCGTCGCATAGGGTGGCCAAAGTATTGCAGTTTGAGCTTTAGCATCAGTCCTTCCAATGAACACCCAGGACTGATCTCCTTTAGAATGGAGTCATTGGATCTCCTTGCAGTCCAAGGGACTCTCAAGAGTCTTCTCCAACACCACAGTTCAAAAGCATCAATTCTTCGGCGATCAGCTTTCTTCACAGTCCAACTCTCACATCCATACTAGAGGATAAAATCGAACCTCTTTTTTCACTATCCACAAAAATCAACTCAAAGTGGATAAAGACAAAAAAGTAAGACCCCAAACTGTAAAATTGTCAGAAGAAAAACACAGGTGAAAACCACCAGAACAGAGGTCTTGGCAATGATTGCTTAGATATGAAACCAAAAGCACAGGTAATAAGAGTAAATATAGACAAGGGGGACAACAGCAAGCTCAACAACTGTGTGGCAAAGGAAAGAACCGATAAAATGAAAAGAAATCTTTGGAATGGAACATTTGCAAATCATGCACTCATAAGGGGTTAATATCCAAAACACAGATGGAACTTAGCAAACAACCAACAAAACAAACCCCAATTAATCAAATTTTAAAATGGGCAAAGGACTTTAATAGACATTTCTCCACAGAAGACATACAAATGGCCAATAGATACATGAAAAAAGTGCTCAATGTCACTAATTATCATAGAAATGAAAATCAAAACCACAATGAGATACTACCTCACAATGGCTGGTTGGCCATTATCAGAAAAATAGAAATAGCAAGTGTTGGTGAGGATGTGGAGAAACCACTTTACACTGCTATTAGGAATCTAAAATGGTGCGGCCACCGTGGAAAACAATGTGGAGTTTCCTCAGAAATAATAAATAAAACTACCAAATTTTACAGCAAGTCTACTTCTGGGTATTGATGCAAAAGAACTGAAAACAAAGTCTTGAATAAATATGCACACTCACATATTCATTGACTATTACTGAGAGTAGCCATGGAAACAAACTGTTTTATCATTGGATGAATGAATAAATAAAATGTGGTATATGCATACAATGGAATATTATTCAACCTTAAAACAGAAAGAAATCTGTCATGTGCTACAGCAGGAAGGCATACACAAAAAGACAAACATCGCATGAGATTTCTAAAGGTATCTGCTGTATAACAATTTGTACATAATTAATAGCACTTTACTGTACAATACAATTTTGTTAATAGGACATATGTTATATGTGTTTCATCAAAATTTAAAAATAATAATAAAAAGTAAACTTCTAAATATTTTATGATCCATCTCACTTTTGTAACAGATGATTCTCACGTATGCTTTACCTTCCAAGATAAAAAATTGTTTTCAAATTGTATAAATGCTTCTTGGATTGTGTGTGGCTGAGAAATTATTACAAATTCTTATGTTATAATAACATGTTTAAATTTACAGTTGTTTGTATTCCCATCTACAGATATTTTTTGTGGCAAATGTCTATAATACCCACCAGATATCAAAGAATGAGAATAACTTTTCCATATTCTAAAAGAATACTGTTATAATGTTACTAACTCAAAAAAAGTACGATAACTTGTAGTAGATAAATCTCTTCCCTCAAAATCTTGATAAACTCTAGAGTAGGGGAAGAAATAAAACTACATCTAAACAACTTAGCACTACCTAATTAACTTCATACATCCATTGCTTTCTCAAACTTTTAAATGTAATAAATAAAATATAGATTTAAAATGATTTTAAGGTAAGAAATGTTAAAAGAAATCCTGTCATCTGAGCCATAATGGTGAAATTAATTACTGAAATATTTTAAAATATACAGTAACTCCCTAGCCAAGTCTGATGCCAGTTCCGAGAAGTCTTCCTCATTCCACGGTGCAGCTCAGTCAGGCAGCCCTCTCAGAACTGCTTTAGCGTCCTTTTACTGAGGAGATTTACTTTCTTGACAAGTAACATTGTCTGGAGAGTTGCACAGATGATTGACTATTTGTGTATATAATCTGTGCTTCCTTCTCTGTGGCCATAATGTCTGGTGTAGTACTTTTCACATATTAAAGCAACTATTTTATTCATACAGCAACTACTTACTGAGCACTTAATTAACATTTAATTGATACGTAGATGATACCACTCTAAAGGGAAAAAGTGAAGAGGAACTAAAAAGCCTCTTGATTAGGGTGAAAGAAGAGAGTGAAAAAGCTGGCTTGAAACTTAACATTCAAAAAACTAAGATGATGGCAACTTCAGGAAGCCCCTGGGGCTTCCCTGATAGCTTAGCTGATAAAGAATTTGCCTGCAATGCAGTAGATTGACCTGATTCAATTCCTGGGTCAGGAAGATCCACTGGAGAAGGAATAGGCTACCCACTCCAGTATTCTTGGGCTTCCCTTGTGGCTCAGCTGGTAAAGAATCCACCAGCAATGCAGGAGACCTGGGTTCGATCCCTGGGTTGGGAAAAAACCCTGGAGAAGGAAATGGGTATCCACTCCAGTATTCTGGCCTGGAGAATTCCATGGACTGTACATGGGGTTGCAAAGAATCGGACATGACTGAGTGACTTTCACTTTCACAGTATATGGTCCCGTCACTTCATGGCAAATAGAAGAGGAAAATGGGAAAGCAGTGACATATTTTAATTTCTTGGGTTCCAAAATCACTGCTAACAGTGACTGCAGTGACTGAAATTAAAAGATTCTTGCTCCTTGAAAGGAAAGCTATGACAAACCTAGACAGCATATTAAAATCCAGAGATATCATTTGCTGACAAAGGTCTGAACAGTCAAAGCTATAGTTTTTTCAATAGTCTTGAACAATTGTGAGAGTTCGGCCAGAAAGAAGGCCGAGAGTTGAAGAATTGATGCTTTTGAATCATGGTGTGGGAGAAGACTCTTGAGAGTCCCTTGGACTGCAAAGAGATCAAACCAGTCCATCCTAAAGGAAAGACATGAAGGCCAGAGCAAATAGGACATTTACTACCATGGGAATCCTGGGAGATCAGTTAGTTTTTAAGTAGGAGGTTACATTGAAGCTAAATCCTGAATATTAATTAGGACTTGGCCAGGAGTCAATAGTTTTCTGGATTGAGGAAGAAGCAGAAGGTAAGCACACTGTAGTGTCAGGTGCTGGATGAAGCAGAAGGGAGAAACTAGGCTGCAAGTGAAACACCTAGCAAAGAGGCTGGGGAAGAGACAGGGGAAAGGAAACCAGTCTTTAGGCTGAAATAAGCAGAGTCTGAAAGAGATGGGAATACAAGACCACCTGACCTGCCTCTTGAGAAACCTGTATGCAGGTCAGGAAGCAACAGTTAGAACTGGACATGAAACAACAGACTGGTTCCAAACAGGAAAAGGTGTACATCAAGGCTGTATATTGTCACCCTGCTTATTTAACTTATAAGCAGAGTACATCATGAGAAACGCTGGGCTGGAAGAAGCACAAGCTGGAATCAAGATTGCTGGGAGAAATATCAATAACCTCAGATATGCAGATGACACCACCCTTATGGCAGAAAGTGAAGAGGAACTCAAAAGCCTCTTGATGAAAGTGAAAGGGGAGAGTGAAAAGGTTGGCTTGAAGCTCAACATTCAGAAAACGAAGACATGGCATCTGATCCCATCACTTCATGGGAAATAGATGGGGAAACAGTGGAAACAGTGTCAGACTTTATTTTTTGGGCTCCAAAAATCACTGCAGATGCTGACTGCAGCCAGGAAATTAAAAGATGCTTACTCCTTGGAAGGAAAGTTATGACCAACCTAGATAGTATATTAAAAAGCAGAGACATTACTTTGCCAACCAAGGTCTGCTTAGTCAAAGCTATGGTTTTTCCCGTGGCCATGTATGGATGTGAGATTTGGACTGTGAAGAAAGCTGATCGCCAAAGAATTGATGCTTTTGAACTGTGGTGTTGGAGAAGACTCTTGAGAGTCCCTTGGACTGCAGGGAGATCCAACCAGTCCATTCTAAAGGAGATCAATCTTGGGTGTTCATTGGAAGGACTGATGCTAAAGCTCAAACTGCAATACTTTGGCCACCCTATGCGACAAGTTGACTCACTGGAAAAGACTCTGATGCTGGGAAGGATTGTGGGCAGGAGGAGAAGGGGATGACCAAGAATGAGATGGCATCACCGACTCGATGGACATGAGTTTGAATGATCTCCGGGAGTTGGTGATGGACAGGGAGGCCTGGCGTGCTGTGATTCATGGGGTTGCAAAGAGTCGGACACGACTGAGCAACTGAACTGAACTGAACTGAACTGAAGCAGAGTAAGATCTGCGTATTGAAGTGCCACTTGAATGGCAGTATTGCCAGAGAACTAAAGAGATGTAAGAATAGAGGGAAGATGTTAATTAGAAAGCACTGTAGTAATCCAGACAAAAGGTGAGGATCCCTAGGATAGGGGATTCACTTCAACAATGTGAGATAGATACCAAGAATGCAGCAGGGCTGATTAGTTGTGGGAAGCGTGGCAGAGAAAGGAGTGAAGAGAGAATGCCCTCCACAGTCTGTGTGTAGTACTATCAACTGAACTAAGAAATGTTTTATGAACTGATGGGTCTGTGAATAAATGAGAAAGTGACTAATTTTTTTTTCATGTTGGCAACATATTTGAGCCAAGAATTGTATATAAACACATATAAGTGATATTCTCTTTGAAATTTCAGAGAATTATATCAGGAATTACAGATTTTCTGTAACTAAAAAGAACCTCATATTAATTTAAAAAATAAGTTTAATGTTCAAGTGTTTAAAAAATTGCCAGTATTTAAATTCTCTGCACAATGAAACTGGTCTTTCATCCCTACAACCTTACACAGATGTACATCCAATAGATGTAGATATTCTGTATATATACTGCATGTTTTTCACCACTTTTAAATTTGCAAACATCTATTGTGACTACATCTATGAGTGACTACACATACACTTTTACATAACAATGATTCTAATCTTCAAAAGCCTTTTTATTTTTAGATATTTATTTTTTCTTAATTTCATGATGTTACTTTATACTTAATTGATGAAGATTTACTAAGAGAATATTAGGGTCGAGAGTTGGTATAGGTATGAAATATAAGCCAAAAGGTTATGGGACTAGAGAAAAACTATATTAAGAGAAAATGCAAATAAAGATCAGAAACTATATTAGAAGAGCCCAGTATCAGGAGTTTAGAAATAAAAAAGGGAAGTAATCCTAAAATTAGATCAAATAAATGGAGAATATATTTAGAAAATGGGAATCACAAGGAAGAAAAGGCCCCCCAACAAAGAGTGAGCAAGAGAACACATGGGTTATTTATAAAGACACACCACCACTCACACATCCCAGGATCTCTTTCACCAGCAGACTGCTGACTACTGGGATAAAGAGAAGATGAAAACTATTCTCTGCCCCATGTGGACGTTTCTATATGTCAATGAGCAAATATTACATTTTGTGAATGAATCAGCTACCCAATCAGAAAGTTTTCTTGACTGGTACCAAAAAGCACAGTAAACTTAATTAATATAACTTCTCAATAATTGAATGTATATAAATAAAATTTAAACATGAGAATCCATGTAAAACTTCAATGATTAATTTACCAATCTTATCCTGAATGTCTTTATAAATTATTGGAAGAGCAGCCAACTAAAACTTTTAGAACTATTTTACTATTTATTATATTAGTATCTGGAACAAAAACTGAATTTCACAGGTATTAGTTTCCCATAAATAACAACAACAAAAAAAATGAAAATGCTATGTTAAGCAAAATTAAGCATTTATCTTTGATATTTCAAAGCCCATTGCATATACAGGAGGTACATAGGATATGAAGAAGTTCCAATTTGAAAGCAGAATCTTTTTTTGTTGTTGTTGTTGGTTTTTTTTTTTTTTTTAATTGGAGTATAATTGCTTTATCTTTTCTTTCTTAGACCAGTAAGGCATTAGTGTTCCCTTGGAACATTGTTATCAAGACCTCTCTTTAATCTTTTTTCACAAACTTATCTAATAGGAAACATATTAACAAACTAGCAAACAAACATAAAAACAAACTAGTAGTTCACTAGTAACATGATTAGAACTTTGTTTTTTGCAACGAAGTTATAAATTCCACCTAATAAAATTTAAATTTATATACTGTTAATGATAGTACTTGCTAGAAAAGATCATTCAGGATCGAATTCTGAAGTTGAAATAAAGGATATTCTTGTTATGTTGGCAAGGAAGCTCATAATTTGACTATGAAATCATGAAACTATTTAATAACAACTATATTTTTTATTCATTAAATTAATAGAAATAAAGCTTACTATCCCTGCTTTTGAATTTGATTTCTAGCAATTAGTTTTTAATTATACCAATGGGTGTTACAGAGTTCTCTTTCATTCCATTTTATGATTAATAACTTTGAACTGATCATCTCAGTTACTTGCCAGAATGAAAAGAGACACGTAAACAGCTGAGTTCATTGTGGCTCGTTCATCTGGAAAAGCACTATCAGACTCAATGATGCTTCTGCGTTTGGGTGGTGCAGTACCTGGACATCTATACAGCTTTCTTGCCTGTGCAATATCTCCTTTACTTAAGCGGGTTCGCTGACCAATTGCTGGACGAATGCCATTATCATCACGTGAGGGGAGAATGGTATCCAGAAACATCCCCCTGAAAAATAAAATCAGAAACAAGTCACACATAAGTCATCAAATTAAGACACATATGTTCCCTACAAATATTTTTTTTTTTCAAACTCAAACTAATCAAAGGAAAAATATATCAGTGTTTAGATTTAAACCGTGTGTCAGTCTTTCAAAATACTTTCATCAAAGTAGAAGAAAATCGTGTGCTAAATGTGTATGGTGAACTTGGACTGGTAATCTATTTTACATATGGTAATATACATGTTTCAGTGCTATTCTCTCAAATTATCCCTCTCTCACCTTCTCCCACAGAGCCCAAAATTCTGTTCTTTACATCTGTGTCTTTTTTGCTGTCTTGCATGTAGGGTCATCATTACCATCTTTCTAAATTCCATATATATGCATTCAGTTCAGTTCAGTTCAGTTCAGTCGCTCAGTCGTGTCCGACTCTCCGCGACCCCATGAATCACAGCACGCCAGGCCTCCCTGTCCATCACCAACTCCCGGAGTACACTCAAACCCATGTCCACAGAATCGGTGATGCCATCCAGCCATCTCATTCTCTGTCGTCTCCTTCTCCTCCCGCCCCCAACCTTTCCCAGCATCAGAGTCTTTTCCAGTGAGTCAACCCGTCGCATGAGTTGGCCAAAGTATTGCAGTTTCAGCTTTAGCATCAGTCCCTCCAATGAACATCCAGGATTGATCTCCTCTAGAATGGACTGGTTGGATCTCCTTGCAGTATAAGGGACTCTCAAGAGTCTTCTCCAGCACCACAGTTCAAAAGCATCGATTCTTCGGCGATCAGTCTTTTTCACCGTCCAACTCTCACATCCATACATGACCATGGGAAAAACCATAGCCTTGACTAGACGGACCTTGGTTGGCAAAGTAATGTCTCTGCTTTTTAAAATATTATCAAGGTTGGTCATAACTTTCCTTCCAAGGAGCAAGCATCTTCTAATTTCATGGCTGCAATCAGCATCTGCAGTGATTTTGGAGCCCCCAAAAATAAAGTCTGACACTGTTTCCACTGTTTTTCCATCTATTTCCCAAGAAGTGATGGGACCAGATGCCATGATCTTTGTTTTCTGAATGTTGAGCTTCAAGCCAACCTTTTCACTCTCCTCTTTCACTTTCATCAAGAGGCTTTTGAGTTCCTCTTCACTTTCTGCCATAAGGGTACAATATTGTGGTGGTTTTTGCCATGCATTGACATGAATCAGCCATGGGTGCACATGTGTCCCCCATCCTGAACCCCCTTCCACCTCCCTCCCCCTCCCATCCCTCTGGGTTTTCCCAGTGCACCAGCTTCTCTCTGACTTACTTCTCTCTGTATAAGCTGGTGCACTGGGACAACCTAGAGGGATGGGAGGGGGAGGGAGGTGGAAGGGGGTTCAGGATGGGGGACACATGTGCACCCATGGCTGATTCATGTCAATGCATGGCAAAAACCACCACAATATTGTAAGGTAATTAGCCTTCCATTAAAATAAATTAATTAAAAAATGTATATGGTGAGTATAAAGTCACTGGTGGCATTTTTCCTTATATATTTTTTCAAAATCTAAAATTCATTTTCTAAATTTATTTTTAATTGGAGAATAATTACTTTATGATATTGTGTTGGTTTCTGCCATATATCAACATGAATTAGCCATACCCATTCTTGAATTTCCCCCCCACTTCCCACCCCATCCTATACCTCTAGGTTGTCACAGAGAATTAGATTTGAGTTCCGCATGTCATAAAGCAAATTCCCATTATTTTACATATGGTAATATATATATTTCAAATCTACTTTCTCCATTTTGCTACCCTCTCCTTCCCTCAGTGTCTACAATCTGTTCTTTATGTCTGCATCTCCCTTGATGTGCTGCAAATAGGTTCATCAGTATCACCCTTTCTAGATTACATATATGTGCTTTAATACACGATATCTGTCTTTCTGTTTCTAACTTACTTCACTCTGTATAATAAGCTCTATTATTATAATAGGCTTTATAATGAGGCTCCATCTCATTAGCTCTGACTCAAATGCATTAGTTTTATAGCTGAGTAATATTCCATTGTAAAACAACTTCTTTATCCATTCATCTGTAAATGGACATCTAGTTTGCAGCCATATCCTAGTTATTGCAAACGGTGCTGTGATGAACACTGGGATTCATGTGTCTTTTTCAAGTATATTTTCCTCAGTATATGCCCAGTAGTGAGATTGTTAAGTCATATGGTAGACTTATTCCTAGTTTTTTTTTTTTTTTTTTAAGGAATCTCCATACTGTTCTCCATAGTGGCTGCTTCAATTTACATTCCCACCAACAGTGCAAGAGAGTTTCCTTTTCTCCACACCTTCTCTAACATCTATTGTTTGTAGGTTTTTTTGATGATGGTTATGCTGACCAGTGTGAGATGATACTTCATTGTAGTTCTGATTTGCACTTCTCTAATAGTGAGGGATGTTGAGCATCATCTTTTCATGTGTTTATTAGCCATCTGTATGTCTTCTTTGGAGAAATATCCACTTTTTGATTGGTTTGTTTGTTTTTCTAGTTTTGAGCTGCATGAATAGGTTGCATATTTTAGAGACCAATCATTTGTCAGTTGTTTCATTTGCTATTATTTTCTCCAATTGAGGATTGTCTTTTCACCTTATTTTCAGTTACCTTCACTGTGGAAAAACATTTAGATTAATTAGGTCTCATTTGTTTATTTTTGTTTTTACTTCCATTACTCTAGGAGGTGGGTCAGAGAGGATCTTGTTGTGATTTGTGTTAAAGTGTGTTCTGCCTATGGTTTCCTCCAAGAGTTTTATAGACTTTGGCTTTATATTTAGATCTTTAATCCATTTTGAGTTTATTTTTGTTAGGAAATGTTCTAATTTCATTCCTTTACATGTAGCTGTCCAGTTTTCCCAGCACCACATATTGAAGAGACTATCTTTTCTCCATCATATATTCTTGCCTCCTTTGTCAAAGATAAGGTGCCTATAGCTGTGTGGGTTTGTCTCTGGGCTTTCTACCTTTTCCATTGTGCTATATTTCTGTTTTTGTGCCAGTACCACATTCTCTTGGTGACTATAGCTTTGTAGTATATTCTGAAGTTGGGAAGGTTGATTCCATTTTTCTTTCTCAAGATTGATCTGGCTATGTGGGGTCTTTTGTGTTTAAATACAAATTGTGAAATTTTTTGTTCTAGCTCTGTGTAATATACTAAAGGTAGTTTGATAAGGATTGCATTGAATCTGTAGATTGCTTTGGGTAGTATAGTCATTTTCACAATATTGATTCATCCAATCCAAGAACATGGTATATCTCTCCACCTGTTTGTGTCATCTTTGATTTCTTTCATTGGTGTCTTGTAGTTTTCTGCATACAGGTCTTTTGTCTCTTTAGGTAGGTTTATTCCTAGATATTCTATCCTTGTTGTTGCAGTGTGAATATAGCAATGATTTCTTGGATATGATACCCAAAGCATAGGAAACAAAAGCAAAAATAGGTAAGTGGGATTGCATTTTTAATTAAAAGACTTGTGCACAGCAAAGCAAACAATCAAAAGAGTGAAAAGGAGATAAAATATTTCCAACATATATATCCATCAGTTCAGTCCAGTTGCTCAGTTGTGTCTGACTCTTTGCAATTGCATGGACTGCAGCACACCAGGCTTCCCTGTCCATCACCAATTCCTGGAGTTTACTCAAACTCATGTCCATTGAGTCAGTGATGCCATCCAACCATCTTTATATATACATATGTATACATATATATATACATATATATATATATCTGATAAGAGAGCAGACTACACAAAGAAATCCTACAACTCAACATCAGAAAAATGAAGAAATCTGATTAAAACATAGGCAGAAGATTTGAATATATATTTTTTCAAAGATGATATACAAATTGTCAAGCATAGAAAAATATTCTCAACATGACTAATCCTGCAAATCAAAACCACAATGAGACATTATGTCATACCCATTAGGGTGGCTACTATCAAAACTTGAAAAAATAGAAAAGAAAACATGTTGGTGAGGATATGGAGAAATTGGAACACTTATACACTGTTGATAGGATTGCAAAATAGTGCAGCATCTATGAAAAATTTGATTGAGGTTCTTAAAAAAAAATTATAGAACTACTACACATTCCAGCAATCTCACTTCTTTGTATATATCCAAAAGAAAGGAAAACAGGCTCTTGAAGAGATATTCACTTACACACGTTCATAGTAGCACTATTCACAGTATCCAAGGGGTGAAAGCAACTCAGATATCCATCAACAAATGAATGAATAAACAAAGTGTCAATATATATCCAATGGAATATTAGCGTTAAAATAGAAGGAAATTTTGCTGCATGCTACAACATAGATGAACCTTAAGGATTTTATGCTAGGTGGAAAGAAAACACCAGTTACCGAATGATACATGCTGTGTGACTTTACTTGGTACCTAAATCAGCCACATGCACAGACACAGAAAGTAGGAAGGAGGCTATCAGAGGGTGGGGTGGGGGTGGGGAGTGGAGAGTTTAACGAATGGGTGTAGGGTTTCAGCTTTGCAAGATAAAAAGTTTCTGGAGATCTGTTTCACCACCATGTGACTGTTGTGAATAGTTTAATACTATTAAACTGTACATTTAAAAATAGATAATATGGTACATTTGATATTGTGTGTGTGTGTGTGTTAGTCGCTCAGTTGTGTCCAACTCTTTGTGACCCTATAGACTGTAGCCCACCAGTCTCCTTTTTCTTTTTTTTTAATATCACATCTCAATTTATTTTTTTTCAAATTACATGGATTTTCTTTTTTTTCTTTTTTCTTTCTTTCTTTTTTTTATTTTTATTGGAGGCTAATTATCTTACAATATTATATTGGTTGGTTTTGTCATACATTGACATGAATCCGCCCCAGGTGTACATGAGATCCCCCTCCCGAACCCCCCTTTTTCCATTGGATTCTCCAGGCAAGAATACTGGAGTGGGTTGCCATTGATATTTCTTTATTATAAGAAAAAAAACTTTCAAATACTTTGAATGTGGTAGCTGAGAACTCTGACAAATATTTCCTCTCCTGTAATTTTTATTTCAATATATGTGTGAGTTAATAACCATCTTCTTTAAAATCAGGAAAAAAATGTGAATTGGATCAATTCTTCTCACAGATACATACAGTTTCTTTCACTATAGGAATATAAGCTTATTTAGGGAAAGTGAATACCCAAATTTTGAAATAATAAGAAAACTAATATGTCAAGACTAGTTGTCATGCAACACCAAGGTAGGTGTAGGGGGCGACAAACTGCATGAACCTTGTGGTTTATGGAAAAGCAACCATTTAAAGACATAAAAGGAGTACAGCATAAGGGAAAATGTGTGTTTCGGATTGAAATATTGCCTTTAAACATAAACATTAATGAGTTGTGAAATGCACATAATGATAAAACAAGAATGAGTGGAATAGGCGTATGAGTGTAAAATGGCCATAAAATGGGGGAAAAGGTGACTTAAACAGTTTCATATTACTCACCTTGGAAACTATTGCCTTGATGATAACTTCTTTAGAGTGAAATAGATCAAAACTCAAATTTATTACACTCTTTTAATTAGAATTCAGTCACTAACAAAATAATTCTAAGGTTAATAAATGGCAAAATTCTGAATTATATGAAGCAAAATATCTTTCTAAAATGTTTTCTGAGAATTATTTTACTATAGCTATTTTCAAGTATAATTAGTACTTGAGCAACAGAAAATATACAATAAAAACACAAGTCACAGAAAGAGTATAACGTTCCAACTCAACAACTGAGCTCTGTATTTGAAATGCCTAATTTCTATTAATAGTGCTTGCCAATTTAACATGCTGATTGGTTTGGTAATCATTTCAATTGAACTTTTGTATGATTAGTAATATTAAATAATTTAAATAATTCATACCATTGAAAATTTTACTTTGGATATATTTTTGATAAGAAATGTGCTTTTCAAATCTCAAATGCCTTGTGTTGGCTATAAAAACCAAGCATGTATTTTTTGTACTCTACAGCAGCAATATTTAAAAGTGGTTCTAGTTCTGTGCTAAACCTATTTTGTGAGGAGCCATACAGA
This sequence comes from Moschus berezovskii, assembly GCF_049115385.1. Lineage (NCBI taxonomy): Eukaryota > Metazoa > Chordata > Mammalia > Artiodactyla > Moschidae > Moschus > Moschus berezovskii. The sequence goes on along the minus strand of NC_142478.1, from coordinate 3,635,056 downwards.
GGAAAGGAATTAAAAGTCAAGAGGTATAACCTGAGACTCCAACCTTGAGAAGGTGTTCCTAGCATAATGCATGATGCTGTCAAAATCATAGCTTTCTCCGAGAGAGTTCACTTCCCCAGGCTCCATCTTCAGAAAATTGTACTCTTGACCTAAGAATCAGGCACAGGAAACGTTTCAGAAACCTCTTAACAGACAGAAAAGAGAACAGAAGAACCCTCCTAAGCCTCTAACTCCTCTCTACCGAAAGCTGATAACTGATCTTCACAATGTTGCATTTACACACAAACACCCAAGTACATGCAAAAGAGGACATCCAGGGCCACTATGTGGACTTGAATATCAGCCTAAGAGAATATTAGTGAATTTCATTAAGAAGTTAGTTTTCCACAGAGTCCAAAAGACTGTTCTATACATCTGTGTAATTAGCCTCCAATTAAAATAAATAAATTTAAAAAAAAATTGAAAAGAAGTTAGTTTTCACACTGTTCATGCAGTTCTCAAGGCAAGAATACTGAGTGGTTTGCCATTCACTTCTCTAGTGGGCCACGTTTTGACTATGAAAAAGCCTTTGATTGTGTGGATCACAACAAATTGTGGAAAATTCTTCAAGAGATGGGAATACCAGACCACCTTACTTGCTTCCTGAGAAATCTGTATGCAGGTCAAGAAGCACCAGTTATAACCAGATGTGGAACAACAGACTGGTTCCAAGTTGGGAAAGGAGTACCTCAAGGTGTAAATTGTCACCCTGTTTCTATAACTTATATGCAGAGTACATCATGTGAAATGACAGGCTAGATAAGCACAAGCTGGAATCAAGATTGTCAGGAAAAAATATCATTAACCTCAGATACGCAGATGACACCACCCTTATGGCAGAAAGCGAAGAAGAACTAAAGGGCTTCTTAAAGAAAGTGAAGATGAGAGTGAAAAAGTTGGCTTAAAACTCAACATTCCAAAAATTAAGATCATGGCAAGCAGCGCCATCACTTCATGGCAAATAGACGAGGAAACAGTGGGAAACAGTGAGAGATTATTTTTTCTGGGCTCCAAAATCACTACAGATGGTGATTGCAGTCATGAAATTAACAGACACTTGCTCCTTGGAAGAAAAGCTGTGACCAACCTAAACAGCACATTAAAAAGCAGAGACATTACTTTGTCGACAAAGGTCCATCTAGTCAAAGCTATGGGTTTTGCAGTAGTCATGTATGGATGTGAGAGTTGGACTATAAAAAAACTGAGTGCCAAAGAATTGATGCTTTTGAACTGTGGAGTTGGAGAAGACTCTTGAGAGTCTCTTGGACTGCAAGGAGATCCTACCAGTCCATCCTAAAGGCAATCAGTCCTGGGTGTACATTGGAAGGACTGATATTGAAGCTGAAACTCCAATACTTTGGCCACCTGATGTAAAGAGCTGACTCCTTAGAAAAGACCTTTATGGTGGGAAGGATTGAAGGTAGGAGGAGTTTGAGTTTGAGCAAGCTCCAGGAGTTGGTGATGGACCGGGAAGCCTGGCATGCTGCAGTTCATGGGGTCGCAAAGAGTCAAACATGACTGAGCAACTGAACTGAACTGAATAAGTTAATTTTGGCAAAAAGGTAGATTATCAAAAGCATACTTTGGATTTTACTTTGTATACTCCTTCACTTTCTCTTAATATTTTTTTAAATGACTATGTTTTTTGAAATATTATGATTATAAAAGCTAACTTTTTACCAAATGAGTTTCCCACTCTCTCTTATGACTTTATCAGTTCAGTTCAGTTCAGTCGCTCAGTCGTGTCCAACTCTTTGAGAACCCATGAATCACAGCACGCCCGGCCTCCCTGTCCATCACCAACTCCCGGAGTTCACTCAAACTCATGTCCACAGAGTCGGTGATGCCAGCCAGCCATCTCATTCTCTGTTGTCCTCTTCTCCTGCCCCCAATCCTTCCCAGCATCAGAGTTTTTTCCAGTAAGTCATTCGTCGCATGAGGTGGCCAAAGTATTGGAGTTTCAGCTTTAGCATATAGGCCTAGACAAATAAATCTTCCTATTTGTATTAGATAATTTCTATGAAACAATGGGAAATATTATATGTTGTACATACACACATTTCAAGTGTTTGCTGTGTGACTTTGTCACTAAAGATGAAATAACAACAGAATGTTTCACTCAAAACTGAAACAAGATTTTCTTTGATGAAAAGGAGGCTCTAATCAGAAGGCTTTTGAGAAGAATATGCTTCAGGATTTAATTTTTCTTTTTTTACTTTTCATGACTGCCATTTTAACTTATGGACATTTTCACATTAATAGAGCTCAACTGACTCTTTGTATCTGTATTGTAATATTATTTCTTGAAATCTGAAAAGAACATAGTGTTAAATGTGTAGATCTACATTAGTGGTTCCAAAAATGCTTCCTCAGATAGAGTTTAGGTTTCACTGATTCATTTTTCACAATTTCAGTAGCCAAAGAAGGCTGTTTTTATGGCTCGTTCTGAAACATCTAAATGTAAAGTTGAGGTATTAGGATTCCAAATTCAAGGTTGGAGTTCAAAACAGAACTATTACAATGTTTATGCCACTATTTAAATTTTATCCCAATTGCTATGTTATTACTAAATCTGAAAATATCACATTAAAAAGTTTCCCAAAAGCTAATCAAGAAACTGAGTGATGAACAGAGCATAATGCCTTTCGCACAGGTGATAAGAGGACTGACACACTCAGTTCAGTCCCGTCCAGTTGCTCAGTCCTGTCCGACTCTGCGACCCCATGGACTGCAGCACGCCAAGCCTCCCTGTCCATCACAAACTCCTGGAGCTTACTCAAACTCATGTCCATTGCGTCGGTGATGCCATTCAACCATCCCATCCTCTATCATCCCCTTCTCCTCCCACCTTCAATCTTTCCCAGCATCAGGGTCTTTCCAATGAGTCAGTTCTTAGTTTTCTCCAACACCACAGTTCAAAAGCATCAGTTATTTGGTGCTCAGCTTTCTTTATAGTCCAACTCTCACATCCACGCATGACTACTGGAAAAAACAAAGCTTTGACTAGACGGACCTTTGTAGGTAAAGTAATGTCTCTGCTTTTTAGTGTGCTGTTTAGGTTGGTCACAGCTTTTCTTCCAAAGAGTGAGCATCTTTTACTTTCAGGGCTGCAGTCACCATCTGCAGTGATTTTGGACCCCCCATCCCAATCACTTAAGCATTAAAGATGAAACAATCAGCCTTAAATTGTAGAACCTATAGCCCAGAGTAAAGCGTTTTGTGCTTAGTCACTTCAGTCAAGTTCAACTCTCTCTGACCCTATGGACAATGGCCTGCCAGGCTCCTCTGTTCATGGGATTCTCCAGGCAAGAATACTGGAGTCGGTTGCCATTTCTTTCTCTAAAAGTGTTTTAGTTCACCTTTACAATGAATTCACACATTAAATAATTTTCAGTGAACTAACAGACCAAATAATGAGATACATGTTCCACAAATCTCTGTGGCTATTATTACTCTTCTTGGGAAATACTTTACATTCTTTAACCTCTGAGAGAAGCAAGTGTTATAACTCTACCCTTCATTAAAAAATGGTAGGTATAGTTTAGTATATCCAATTCTAAGTGTGATGTTTATAAAGCTATGGAGCTGCTTTTATTAATATTAACCTGTAATCTACTGGCTATTTCAACTTCCAATCACAATATGTGAATATACTTCTTAAGTAAAGCAAAATGTTTCATAAAAATTTCTGAAAGTGGAACATGAAGCAACTTTAGTAACATCTTCTGAAGCATATAATTGAGTATTTACCATGTATGTGACATAGTGGTTAAAAAGAACACAGCCACATATGGACTCTGTAAAGAAAATTAGACTTATTTTATGAAAGAAGCGAAAAGAAAATCAGAAATACAGAACACCAGCAGAACTCATCCTAAACAATTAAAAAAAAGAAAAGAAAAGCCTCATTCTTGAAGGCCTCTTCTAAAATGGCTTAAAACTAATCTAAAAGTAATCTAATCCTTGTACCAAATTGGCTCCTATCATACATAGTCACTAATTTTGCATATGAATGCAAAGCTAAAGTTGACACTTACTAGACAGTGCCCTTGAATAACTCTTGATCTTAAGTTTCTGAGTAAGTCACAGATCTGTTGAAGGTTATTCTCCAACATGAATTCTTTCACATTAGAATTATAATCAGCCTTCAGTATCTGCATAAAATTGGTTCTAGAAACCTCTTGGATACCAAAATGTGTGGATGCTTAAGTCCTTTATATAAAATGGTTTAGTACAGTGAATAAGAAATTTCGATTCAAAGGTTGGTTGAATCTATGGATGCAAAACCCTACAAATACAGAGGGCCAACAGTTCATACATACAAATTATTGCAAGTGAATTAGAAAAGTGAGAATAGTCATATGTTGAGAATATTGTTGAATCCAAAAAGGGGTGACAAAATGTGCACAGAGTTCCAAATACTCAGAACATCTCACTAAATAAATTACTCTTTTCTGTTAACCTGAAGAGTGACTCAAGGACAACAAAAAAGAAAAGTCATAATTAGTTTAGCACTATGTCAAGTATTATATATTTACATGCTTTTTATACATGTCTTGCTTGTTGTAGGTATGTAATTTTATGTTGAACCAGAGTCCTAATTTTAAGAACAAGAAGCATTCTTGGAAGTTACTTCCTTTATAAATTATTTTGTCAACATAACAGAGGAAACTTCATGACAGTAGTTAATAGAAAATTTTTTCTCATTTAATTGATAGTTGGAGTAATCATCAGAAATACTATTTCCTCTTTGTCTCCCAGCGATAAAAATGTATTACATGAACCTTGATAGCTGCTCAGGAGTAAAAGAGTCTTCCATATTGAGAGTATAGATTTTATTTACTTCTCTTTCAACACTGCAGAATACTTCTTTATTCTTGAAGTGATATCTTCCCTGTAACATTACATTCATTGATTTTTCTCCTACCCCTTAGACCAAACTTAATCTTTTGAGAGATTTTCTACAAACTGTAACTTAAATAGTGGTATTCCCCATATTCTACCTGAACTCTTATTTCCTTCTTTCACCAACATTTTCCTAAACAGTCAAATCCGGTATCAAATTCCATTCTAGATATGTCCTAAAGTCTAGATTCACCTTTCCTTTGTCTGCTAAATATCTCTACTTCAATCATCTAAAGGCTTCTCAAACTCAAACACATGCTAAATGAAATTATTATTTGTCTTTTCCCTCTTAAAAGTATATTGCTTTTTGTTTTATCCATAGTTCTTAGCTTACTTCATTTGATTGTGCCTCCACTCACCCTGTTGCCTAAAAATAAAACTTTAAAGATCTTCCTTCACATCCTTCATATAGTGCTTCTCTTAAAATATTTTTGAAATGTTATTTCCTCATCATCTTGGTCTACACCACCCTAACTGAGGACTCAGTCATCTCTTATAGACTACTTATTTAAGCTTCTAATAGGTTCATTCAAGTTAATCGGTTCTATGAAGACCTACAAGACCTTTTAGAACTAACACCCAAAAAAGATGTCCTTTTCATTATAGGGGACTGGAATGCAAAAGTAGGAAGTCAAGAAACACCTGGAGTAACTGGCAAATTTGGCCTTGGAGCACGGAATGAAGCAGGGCAAAGGCTAATAGAGTTTTGTCAAGAGAATGCAGTGGTCATAGCAAACACCCTCTTCCAACAGCACAAGAGAAGACTCTACACATGGACATCACCAGATGGTCAACACTGAAATCAGATTGATTATATTCTTTGCAACCAAAGATGGAGAAGCTGTATACAGTTAGCGAAAACAAGACCAGGAGCTGACTGTGGCTCAGATCATGAACTCCTTATTGTGAAGTTCAGACTGAAATTGAAGAAAGTAGGGAAAACCACTAGACCATTCAGATATGACCTCAATCAAATCCCTTATGATTATACAGTGGAAGTGAGAAATAGATTTAAGGGACTAGATCTGATTGATAGAGTGCCTGATGAACTCTGGACGGAGGTTCGTGACATTGTACAGGAGACAGGGACCAAGACCATCCCCATGGAAAAGAAATGCAAAAGAGCGAAATGGCTGTCTGAGGAGGCCTTACAAATAGCTGTGAAAAGAAGAGAGGCGAAAAGCAAAGGAGAAAAGGAAAGATATAAGCATCTGAATGCAGAGTTCCAAAGAATAGCAAGGAGAGATAAGAAAGACTTCCTCAGTGATCAATGCAAAGAAATAGAGGAAAACAACAGAATAGGAAAAACAAGAGACTTCTTCAAGAAAATTAGAGATTCCAAGGGAACATTTCATGCAAAGATGGGCTCGATAAAGGACAGAAATGGTATGGACCTAACTGAAGCAGAAGATATTAAGAAGAGGTGGCAAGAATACACAGAAGAACTGTACAAAAAAGATCTTCACGACCAAGATAGTCATGATAACGTGATCACTGACCTAGAGCCAGACATCTTGGAATGTGAAGTCAAGTGGGCCTTAGAAAGCATCACTACGAACAAAGCTAGTGGAAGTGATGGAATTCCAGTTGAGCTATTTCAAGTCTTGAAAGATGATGCTGTGAAAGTGCTGCACTCAATATGCCAGCAGATTTGGAAAACTCAGCAGTGGCCACAGGACTGGAAGAGGTCAGTCTTCATTCCAATCCCAAAGAAAGGCAATGCCAAAGAATGCTCAAACTACCGCACACTTGCACTCATCTCACACGCTAGTAAAGTCATGCTCAAAATTCTCCAAGCCAGGCTTCAGCAGTATGTAAACCGTGAACTCCCAGATGTTCAAGCAGGTTTTAGAAAAGGCAGAGGCACCAGAGATCAAATTGTCAACATCCGCTGGATCATGGAGAAAGCAAGAGAGTTTCAGAAAAACATCTATTTCTGCTTTATTGACTATGCCAAAGCCTTTGACTGTGTCGATCACAATAAACTGTGGAACATTCTGAAAGAGATGGGAATCCCAGACCACCTGACATGCCTCTTGAGAAACCTGTATGCAGGTCAGGAAGCAACTGTTAGAACTGGACATGGAACAACAGACTGGTTCCAAATAGGAAAAGGTGTACGTCAAGGTTGTATATTGTCACCTTGCTTATTTAACTTATATGCAGAGTACATCATGAGGAACGCTGGGCTGGAAGAAGCACAAGCTGGAATCAAGATTTCCGGGAGAAATATCAATAACCTCAGATATGCAGATGACACTACCCTTATGGCAGAAAGTGAAGAGGAACTCAAAAGCCTCTTGATGAAAGTAAAAGAGGAGAGTGAAAAGGTTGGCTTGAAGCTCAACATTCAGAAAACAAAGATCATGGCATCTGGTCCCATCACTTCATGGGAAATAGATGGGAAAACAGTGGAAACAGTGTCAGACTTTGTTTTTTTGGGCTCCAAAATCACTGCAGATGCTGATTGCAGCCATGAAATTAAAAGACGCTTGCTCCTTGGAAGGAAAGTTATGACCAACCTTGATAATATATTAAAAAGCAGAGACATTACTTTGCCAACCAAGGTCCGTCTAGTCAAGGCAATGGTTTTTCCCGTGGTCATGTATGGATGTGAGAGTTGGACTGTGAAGAAGGCTGACCGCCAAAGAATCGATGCTTTTGAACTGTGGTGTTGGAGAAGACTCTTGAGAGTCCCTTATACTGCAAGGAGATCCAACCAGTCCATTCTAGAGGAGATCAATCCTGGATGTTCATTGGAGGGACTTATGCTAAAGCTGAAACTGCAATACTTTGGCCACCTCATGCGACGAGTTGACTCACTGGAAAAGACTCTGATGCTGGGAAAGGTTGGGGGCGGGAGGAGAAGGGGACGACGGAGAATGAGATGGCTGGATGGCATCACTGACTCTGTGGACATGAGTTTGAGTGAACTCCGGGAGTTGGTGATAGACAGGGAGGCCTGGTGTGCTGTGATTCATGGGGTCGCGGAGAGTCGGACACGACTGAGCGACTGAACTGAACTGAACTGAACTGAATAGGTTCATTCTCCCCACTCCCAAATCCCCATTCTCAGTTAGTAATCCCTATAAGCTGAAAGAAATCTCTTTTTATTTATTTTAAATCTGAACTTGTTCTGCTTTCAATCCTTTGATTATTCTCCAGTACCTAGAGGATAAAATCTCTAGGATAAAAGCCAGGATAAATTTCCTGGCTTCTTATAGAAAATCCCTATGATCTAATCCCCTTTGGTAATTACCAACAAATCTCCCACTTGTAACTTTCCAAGCAGCCCTATGAGCAGATGAAAATAATCTAATTATCTGTAATTGCAGCTTTGATCGTTAACCGTTTTTTTTTTTTTTTCCAGTTAGATATTCTATCACTCTTATCTGCACTTAGAAACCTTTTACTTCGAAATTTCAGTTCTTTTGTGACATCTCCCAACTTGCTAAAACACATTGGGTCACACCTTGCTTGGACTGACAGTATTCTCAACATATAACTACTCTCATTTTCTCACTTGTTTACAATGTTTATATATATAATGACATAGCTACACTAAGCTCTGTAATTTTCATGAAGTATCTCCAATATCTAATCATGCCTCAATGAATAATTGGTACAAATATGTTGTGAGCAACTAAATAGGTCAATGCTGTTAATCACAGGAAATTCTTAGGAATTCAATGCGTGTATTAATAACTTAAAACTGGCTATGGATAAGGAAATAACACATGGCCGGCAATGCAGGAGATGCAGGTTTAATCACTGATCTTTCCTAACAGGAAGATCCCCTGGAGAAGGAAATGACAACTCACTCCAATATTCTTGCCTGAGAAATCCCAAGGATAGAGGAGCCTGGTGAGCTATAGTTCATGGGGTTGCAAAAGAAGTCAGAAACAACTTAGCGATTAAACAACAATGCTTGAAATACACACAATCTTATAAAACAATTCTAAACAATAGGATTTTTCTTTTGACAATTGAAATGTACTTATCTTTATGAATTTATGAAAGGTAAAGCAAATACAAAACTATAAATGAGGTTATTATTACACATCAACTGTCAGAGGAAATTAAATTTAAATACATATTAACTACTGAACTACTGACACTTGAAACATTCTGAAGAATTTGTCTTTAGGGTAGTCAAGAGTAAGAGAAAATCTCAAGAAAATATTTGAGTTATCCTGGACATGTCTCACTTTTTTGGAATTTTCTTATGAAACTATCCATGGTATAATACAGATTTTTATGGTAGCAGCACATTTTGTGACAAACTCTGGACCCTTTTTAAATCCCAACAACATAAAATATAGAACTAAAGATAGAAAATGGTTTTTGAAAATTTAACAATATTAATTTATGGTTCACCATTTTTTTGAAAGAACCAGAGATATAAAATAGATAAATCTTAAGAAAAAAAAGCAAATCTAAAAATTGCATAAGATCATTTGATTTGCAGGAACAAATCAACACCATAATAGGTATTTTTTAATCAAGGAAAATGTTGAGCCACAATATCAACAAAACCATTCACATTTTGTAAGAAATTAAAATGTAAACAGCACAATCCTATTAAAAGATGTTTAGTCAACCTCAAATCCGACACTCTCTACAGCCCCTCACCTGGCTGGATGTTTTCCCGTATGATAGTCACATGGTTATCTCTGTCTGGCCGCGTGTGCTCATGCCAAAAGCCTATCACATGGCCCAGTTCATGAACAACGATTCCAAATTTATCACAGTTTTTGCCAATAGAGATTGCCTGCGGCCCATTTCCACGCCGACCTACATAGGAGCAGCATCTGGAATAAAGTAGAAAGTATGAATGGTGGTAAACAGGGTGATGACAAGTTAATTATAATAGGGTGAAAATTTGTTAAAATTTCTGGTGAAATATAAAGTATAGCACAGTCAGAGGTAGAACAGTTTTTCATTAATGAACATAGCCAATTTCTAGTAATCCTGGTAAATTTATATGCCAGTCTCTAAATAATCAATTGCAGTGCATTTGTACTAATTCATATATTAGAAGCTGTTGGGGATGTGCCCTAAATCATTTTTAGGAGTATTCAGAAGATAAATAAGATAATAAAATACTTATGATGGTGATTAATGGCTATTATACATATAGTTAAGCTCAAGACTTCAATTCACATTGATTTCTAATATAATTTTTGGTCCACACAACCCATGTAAATCACTTAGGTTGGTTATCTAGCAATAATCCATTATTTCACTATTAAGCATAAAAACAAATAATTTTTCTCCTTTAAGAAAAACAATTAAATTTGTGAAAGATGTTGGTTAATTAAAAAATAAATTATTTCTTCTCCTTATGGGAGAAATTTTTAAGAAGGAAAAATTTAAAAAAAATTTTTTTTAATTTATTTATTTTAATTGGAGACTAATTACTTTACAATATTGTATAGGTTTTGTCATACATTGACATGAATCTGCCCCGGGTGTACATGTGTTCCCCATCTTGAATGCTCCTCCCACCTCCCTCCCCATCCCATCCCTCTGGGTTATCCCAGTGCATTAGCCCCGAGCATCCAGTATCATGCATCGAACCTGGACTGGCAATTCGTTTCACATATGATAGTATACAGGACATGGAAGCCACCTAGATGAACATCAGCAGATGAATGGATAAGAAAGCTGTGGTACATATACACAATGGAGTATTACTCAGCCATTAAAAAAGAATACATTTGAATTAGTTCTAATGAGGTTGATGAAACTGGAGCCTATTATACAGAGTGAAGTAAGCCAGAAAGAAAAACACCAATACAGTATCCTAACGCATATATATGGAATTTAAAAGGGAAAATTTTAAAAGAAGTCAATACAGGAAAATTAATTTCAAGAGGCAAATTATCTAGGGTTAATGGTTGACTGTCAAATGGTCAGGTACAGTTTGGTGTGATTAGTCTATTTCACCTTCTGAAAGGATACCTTGGACTGTCAGAATGTGAACCATCCAGAGTATCCTGAAAATTTTCCTCAATTTGCTGTGATTCATGGCGTCACGGAGAGTTGGACACAACTGAGCAACTGAACTGAACTGAACTGAACTGGTACATATTCAATGATACTTTTCTACCCAAAACATAGAAATTCCATTTTGTGTATGTGCATACATGAAAGAAAGAGTGTGCACACACACTAAGCATGGACACATAAGGACACTGACTCTAAAATAAGTTTTAGATGTACAATAGTACAGTAACTACAACTAGAGCTATCAATAAAATTACACTTAAAACTTCAACAATTAGGGTTTACATTAAAATAGCTTATCTAAGAGCCACCCCTCTAGAGAGCAATACAGGAAGTAAATAATTGGTCTTGAATAGATGGGGATTATGATGTGCCAGACACCAAAACTTTTTCTAATTTCTTAAGTTAAAAGAGGAAATTGCTCAAAATTGATTTGCCAAAATATTATAAAATGCACGTCATTAAGTTCACTTTTCAGAGAAAGAACATTTCATAATCTTTTTGAGTGTTACAAATATTTGTCTTTCCTATTATTTCTGTAGGCTTTAAATGATTAAATGTCTTAACTTATTCCACGCTAGTTGCTATTCAATCTCTAAATCATGTCCAGCTCTTTGCGATCCCATGGACTGTAGAACACCAATCTCCTCTGTCCTCTACTATCTCCTGGAGTTTGCTTAAATTCATGCTCATTGATGTTATCTAAACATCTTGTCCTCTGCAGCACCTTATTCTTTAGCCTTCATTCTTTTCCAGTGTTAGGGTCTTTTTCATTGTTTCAGTTTTTCTCATCAGTGGTCAAAGTATTAGAGCTTTTACTTCAGCATCAGTCTTTCCAATGAATATTCAAGGTTGGTTTTCTTTAGGATTGACTTGTTTGATCTCCTTGCAGTCCAAAGGACTCAAGAGTTTTCTCCAGCACCACAATTCAGTTTTTTTGTGCTCAGCATGTTTTTGGTCCAACTATCACATCTGTTCGCAAAAAAACCTTAGTTTTGACTCTGCAGAGCTTTGTTGGCAAACTGAAGTCTCTACTTTTTATTATACTATCTAGGTTTGCCATAGCTTTCCTTCCAAGAAGTAAATGTCTTGTGATTTCATGGCTGTGGTGACCAGCCACAGTGATTTTGGAGCCACAGAAAATAAAATCTGTCACTGCATCCACTTTTCCCCCTTCTATTTGCCATGAAGTGATGGGACTGAATGCCATGATCTTAGTTTTCTCAAGTCGAGTTTCAAGGCAACTTTTTCACTTTTCTTCTTTGCCCTCATCAAGAGGCTCTTTAGTTGCTCAAAAATTTCTGCCACTAGAGTGATATCATCTGCATATCTGAGGTTGTTGATATTTCTCCTGGCAATCTTGATTCCAGCTTGTGATTCATCCACCCTGACATTTTATATGATGTGCTCTGCATATAAGTTAAATAAGCAGGGTGACAGTATACAGACTTCTTTCCCCATTTTGAGTGGGCCAGTTGTTCAGTCTAATTCTAAGTGTTGCATCTTACGTGCATACAGGTTTCTCAGGAGACAGGTAGGATGGTCTGGTCTTACCTCATGTATTTAAGAATTTTCTGTAGTTTGTTGTGATCCCCATGATCAAAGGCTTTAACATAGTCAATGAAACAGAAATAGATGTTTTTCTGGAACTCCCTTGCTTTCTTCACGATCCAATGAATGTTGGCAATTTGATCTCTGTTTCCTCTGTCTCTTGGAAATCCCAGCTTGTAGATCTGGAAAATATTGACTCATATACTGCTGAAGCCTAGCTTGAAGGATTTTGAGGGTAACCTTGCTAACATGTACAATAAGCCTAATTGTATGGTAGTTGGAACATTCTTTGGCATTTCCCTTCATTGAGATTGGAATGAAAATTGTCCTTTTCCAGTCCAGTGATCACTACTGAGCTTTCCAAACTTGCTGACATATTGAGTGCAGCACTTTAACAGCATCACCTTAACAGCATCACTTTATAGGACTTTAAATAGTTCAGCTAGAATTCTGTCACTTGCACCACCTTTGCTTGTAGTAATGCTTCCTAATGCCCACTTGAATTCACACTCCACAAGTTTAACTCTAGGGGAACAACGATATCATCATGATTATCCAGGTCATTAAGAGTTTTCTTGTATAGTTTTGTGTATTCGTGTCACCTCTTCTTAATCTCTTCTGCTTCTGTTAGGTCCTTAACATTTCTGTATTTTATTCTGTCCATCCTTACATGGAATATTCTTTTCAGTTCAGTTCAGTTGCTCAGTCAAGTCCGACTCTTTGCGATCCCATGAACCACACCATGCCAGGCCTCCTTGTCCATCACCAACTCCCAGAGTTCACCCAAATCCATGTCCATTGAGTCAGTGATGCCATCTAACCATCTCATCTTTTGTCATCCCCTTCTCCTCCTGCCCTCAATCTTTCCCAGCATCAGGGTCTTTTCCAATGAGTTAGCTCTTCGCATCAGGTGGCCAAAGCATTGGAGTTTCAGCTTCAACATCAGTCCTTCCAATGAATACCCAGGACTGATCTCCTTTAGGATGGACTGGTTGGATCTCCTTGCAGTCCAAGGATCTCTCAGGAGTCTTCTCCAACACCACAGTTCAAAAGCATCAATTCTTCGGCGATCGGCTTTCTTCACAGTCCAGTTCTCACATCCATACATGACCACGGGAAAAACGATAGCCTTGACTAGATGGACCTTTGTTGATAAAGTAATATCTCTGTTTTTCAATATGCTGTTTAGGTTGGTCATGACTTCCCTTCCAAGGAGTAAGTGTCTTTTAATTTCATGGCTACAGTCACCATCTGTAATGATTTTGGAGCCCAGAAAAATGAAGTCAGCCACTGTTTCCCCATCTATTTGCCATGAAGTGATGGGACCAGATGCCATGATCTTAGTTTTCTGAATGTTGAGCTTGAAGCCAACTTTTTCACTCTCCTCTTTCACTTTCATCAAGAGGCTTTTTAGTTTTTCTTTACTTTCTGCCATAAGGATGGTATCATCTGCATATCTGAGGTTATTGATATTTCTCCCAGCAATCTTGATTCCAGCTTGAGCTTCCTTCAGCCTAGTGTTTCTCATGATGTACTCTGCACAGAAGTTAAATAAGTAGGGTGAAAATATACAGCCTTGATGTACTCCTTTTCCTATTTGGAACCAGTCTGTTGTTCCATGTCCTGTCTAACTGTTACTTCCTGACCTGCATACAGATTTCTCAAGAGGCAGGTCAGGTGGTCTGGTATTCCCATCTCTTTCAGAATTTTCCACAGTTTATTATGGTCCACACAGTCAAAGGCTTTGGCATAGTCAATAAAGCAGAAATAGATGTTTTTCTGGAACTCTCTTGCTTTTTCGATGATCCAGTATATGTTGGCAATTTGATCTCTGGTTCCTCTGCCTTTTCTAAAACCACCTTGAACATCTGGATGTTCATGGTTCACATATTGCTGAAGCCTGGCATGGAGAATTTTGAGCATGACTTTACTAGCGTGTGAGATGAGTGCAATTGTGTGGTAGTTTGATCATTCTTTGCCATTGCCTTTCTTTGGGATTGGAATGAAAACTGACTTTTTCCAGTCCTGCAGCCATTGCTGAATTTTCCAAATTTTCTGGCATATTGAGTGCAGCACTTTCACAGCATCATCTTCCAGGATTTGAAATAGCTCAACTGGAATTCCATCATCTCTACTAGCTTTGTTCATAGTGATGCTTCCTAAGGCCCACTGGACTTCACATTCCAGGATGTCTGGCTCTAGGTGAGTCATCACACCATCGTGATTATCTGGGTCATGAAGATCTTTTTTGTACAGTTCTGTGTATTCTTTTAACATTTCCAGTTTTCTTGAAGAGATCTCTAGTCTGTCCCATTCTATTATTTGTCTCTATTTCTTTGCAAGATTCATTTAAGAAGATCTTCCTATCTCTCTTTGCTATCCTCTGGCACTCTGCATTTCCTTTTTCCTTGCCAGTTAGAATTAGCAATTCAACTTATTATTTATGTATCTGTTATAACAGCTAATTATGCATACTATATCGATAATAGAAAGACAAGAGAGCTAAGTAGTAGGGAAAAAAGGAAGGAATTGTATTTTTGCTCCCATTTAGACTTTTTACTAGCACATTTTAATTTATACATACATAGGCTGCTCAGATGTAAAGAATCTGCCTGCGCAGGAGACCCCTGTTCGTTCCCTGGGTCAGGAAGATCCACTGAAGAAGGGAATGGCTACCCATCCTAGTATTCTTCCCTGGAGAATCTCATGAACAGTTACTTGGTAGGTGACAGTCAATGGGGTTGCAAATAGTCGGACACGACTGAGCAACTGAGCATACATCCATAGTTATTTATTACGTACTGAAATAGTAAAATATTAGATGTGGCAAAATTTGCAAATTTTAGGGAGATTTAAACTGAAACATTTGGTACCATAAAACAATGATAATGAAACTGAAATATCTGAGGATCATACAACAACTAAATTACCTACGTTGAGTCATTCTTGCTATTTATAGTCAGAGAAGAAAATACTTTGCAAATCAAAATTCAGGAGACAGATAGTCAAGCAATGAAGTTGATTTTTTAAATCTAAAATGGCCAATTCTTTTAATCTGAAACATCTTTTATTAGCATAACTTTACCCATAACAATTTCTAATAAATAAAATGAGATTTCATAATGGAAAGCAAAAATACATTTCACACTGGCTTTTACAATGGTCCTGTGAAGAATGGGAAATGCACTGGTTTAGGAACAGAAGGATTCTATATGCTCAAATGACTAAATAGCTAAATATATGCACATACAATTATGTATGACATGACAGGTTTATAAAAACATGGCTTTAAATTGTCTTAGTTTCTTTCAATGTCATCCAGATTTGATGCTGTTTTCTTGTAGTCAGCTTTTGATTTTTTTTATTTCAAATTTCAGTGCTCCTTTTAAAGCTTAGCCATTATAAGATCTACCTACTCTCTCAGAAAACTTTCACCACCTTTAGAAAAGCCCACTAAACCACAGAGAGTAAGAATGTAATTCAAAACCCGCTATTCTCTGCTTTGACCTCAGACTGGTGGAGCAAAGTCAGTAAGTACAAAGAAAGTTCTCTATAAGCTTTATGCCTTCCTCACAGCAGTCTCTTCTTGGCATAGATATAATTTTTAAATGTCCAGTCAGATTACTTCTGTACTGAATATTATCCAATGAGTGTGTTGTAAATTGTGTCAACATTTAAAAATTATTGACTATTACCCCTCTCTAGGTGCTGGAGAAGACTCTTGAGAGTCCCTTATACTGCAAGGAGATCCAACCAGTTCATTCTAGAGGAGATCAATCCTGGATGTTCATTGGAGGGACTGATGCTAAAGCTGAAACTGCAATACTTTGGCCACCTCATGCGACGAGTTGACTCACTGGAAAAGACTCTGATGCTGGGAAAGGTTGGGGGCGGGAGGAGAAGGGGACGACAGAGAATGAGATGGCTGGATGGCATCACCGACTCTGTGGACATGAGTTTGGGTGTACTCCGGGAGTTGATGATGGATAGGGAGGCCTGGCGTGCTGTGATTCATGGGGTCGCGGAGAGTCGGACACGACTGAGCGACTGAACTGAACTGAACTGACTGAGGGGATAATTATACATCTCTACCCTGCTGACTGGCTTAGTCATGTGACTTGCTCTGGACAATGTCATGTGAGCACAAACTGTTTCTTTGTGTCTATCTCTAAAGAGAATTTTTAAGAGCAAATATGGTTGACTAAATTGTTTCTATTCTTTCTGTTACAATTGCAATGTTCCAAAAAGAGGCTTCTCCAACAGACTAGATACTGTATTAACCCCTCTGGAGTGAGCTACAGGCAAACAGTGGCAGACATACAATAAGAGTAAGGAGTAAGTGTTTTTTGCTCTAGTCACTGAGATTTGGGAGCTGTTAACTTGTCATAAGGGCTTACCTGGTGGCTCAGACGGTACAGAATCTGCCTGTCAATGCCGGAGACTCGGACTTACTCCTTGAGTCAGGAAGATCCCCTAAAGAAGGGAATGGCAATACACTCCAGTATTTTTGCCTGGAGAATTCCAGGGACAGAGGAGCCTGGTAAGCTACAGTCCATGGTGTCGCAAAGAGTTGGATACAACTGAGCCTCTAATGCTTTCAGTTTTCACTTTCATCACATCATAAATTGCCTAAGCTGACTGACACAGGCTCTCTATTTTGCTCAGAGGGAAATCTAAAGTACATATATATATATATATATAAACTATACATATATATAAACTTATATATATATATAAACTATAAGATAATACACAATTTTCACACACAAATATCTTACTATATATGTTGTTGTTTAGTTACTCAGAAGCATCCGACTCTTTGCAACCCCATGAAATGCAGCATTCCAGGCTTCCCTGTCTTTCACCATCTTCCAGAGCTTGCTCAAACTCATGTCCATTGAGTCGGTGATGCCATTCAACAATCTAATCCTCAGTTGTCTCCTCCTCCTGCCTTCAATCTTTCCCAGCATCAGGGTATTTTCCAATGAGTCAGCTTTTCCCATCAGGTGGTCAAAATATTGGAGCTTCAGCCGCCTCATCAGTCCCTCCAAT